>NW_026856744.1:0-128230 GCF_026571515.1 Ruditapes philippinarum
AAATAAACATCACTCTCAATCCAATGTCACAACATCACTCTCAATCAATGTCATAACATCACTCTCAATCCAATATCATTACATCACTCTCAATCCAATATCATAACATCACTCTCAATCCAATGCCATAACAGCACATTCAATCAATGTCATAACATCACTCTCAATCTAATGTCATTACATCACTCTCAATCCAATATCATAACATCACTCTCAATCAATGCCATAACATCACTCTCAATCCAATATCATAACATCACTCTCAATCAATGCCATAACATCACTCTCAATCCAATATCATAACATCACTCTCAATCAATGTCATAACATCACTCTCAATCCAATATCATTACATCACTCTCAATCCAATATCATAAACATCACTCTCAATCAATGTCATAACATCACTCAATCTAATGTCATTACATCACTCTCAATCTAATGTCATTACATCACTCTCAATCCAATATCATAACATCACTCTCAATCTAATGTCATAACATCACTCTCAATCAATGTCATAACATCACTCTCAATCCAATATCATAACATCACTCAATCTAATGTCATAACATCACTCTCAATCCAATGGTCATAACATCACTCTCAATCCCAATGTCATAACATCACTCTCAATCCAATATCATAACATCACTCAATCTAATGTCCATAACATCACTCTCAAAATCCAAATGTCATAACATCACTCTCAATCCAATGCCCACAACATCACTCTCAATCCAATGTCACAACATCACTCTGCCAATCAATGTCAAACATCACTCTCATCCAATGTCATAACATCACTCTCATCCAATGTCATAACATCACTCAAATCTAATGTCATAACATCACTCTCAATCCAATATCATAACATCACTCAATCCAATGTCATAAGATCACTCTCAATCCAATATCATAACATCACTCAATCCAATGTCATAAGATCACTCTCAATCCAATATCATAACATCACTCTCAATCCAATGTCATAACATCACTATTAATCCAATATTTAATGATTTAGGTGGTTACAGTTAATAACCTTCACCTTTAACCAGTTGATTTCAACATCGATAGGGGTCATCTCATGATCAGCATCAAATATAAGAACTGTAGACCAAAGCATTCTCTAGTTATTGGTCAGACAAGCTTTTTAAGGTTAATGTCATAGTGACCTTGACCTTTGTACAACTGACCTCAGAATCAGTAGGGGTAATGTACTAGTCATGATCAATCTCTTTAAAGTGAAACCCGAAGCATTTTCTAGTTATTTGTCAGACAAGCTTTTTAAGGTTAATGTCATAGTGACCTTGACCTTTGTACAACTGACCTCAGAATCAGTAGGGGTAATGTACTAGTCATGATCAATCTCTTTAAAGTGAAACCCGAAGCATTTTCTAGTTATTTGTCAGACAAGCTTTTTAGGTAAAGGTCAGTGACCTTGACCTTTGACCAACTGACCTCCAAATCAGTATGGGTCATGCACAAGTCATGATCAATCGCCTCACTTAATCTTTAAAGTTAAACCCAAAGCATTGTTTAGTTATTGGTCATACAAGCTTTTAAGATAAATGTCATAGTGACCTTGACCTTTTTCCAACTGACAGGGGTCATCTTCTAGTCATGATCGATCTTCCCACTTCATCTTTAAACCCTAAGCATTCTTTAGATATTATACATAAAAGTTTTATTTGTGACATCTGACAAATCTCGTCAGATTGTATACACCCACTTATTGGGGGAAGGATTCTTCACTTTAATCCTTTCATTTAATGTCAGAAACATCTTTTTCCATCTAATTGCATTTTTCATGTATCTTATTTCTTAAAGTAGACTTATTTATCAACAAAAGCTGAAGTAAGTTTTGACGGCATGGCCAAGTGTTTAACATGTGGGACTAGTATTCTAATGATCGCTAGCCCCATGGGTTCAAACCCCTAAGGGGCAAGTCGTTGTCTTATTGAGCAAGAATTTTACACTCACTGCTCAGTGCTGGTTGGTTCCAGGAACAGAATTCGTAATTGTGTCTATAGCTTCCTACACAATCAAACTAAAATAAATTCTGTACAAATCAAAAGCTGTATGTTGAAGTGGGTTACGCAACTATTCTCAGTGCTTGACAGTAAAAAAAGGAGCATTGATTAAGTAGAAATTACAAAACAAAGATTTCACTATATATGAGTTTTACATAGTGACGAGAAATTTGAATGCAGAATTTTATAACCAAGAATTTTGTAAGTTCACAATGGGAGTATTTCACTCGAAATCCATGAAAGATATACGAGTCTTGACATTCAATTATATTCTGCAGTCATTAATAAAATTTACAGACCTTGAAAGAAAATATTATAATTTTAGAGCATTTACTAATAATATAATTATACTAAGTAAAATATCAATGGTTTGCACATCAGTGACAGCTACTTTATAATTTATCTACTGCAAAAATGATTGTTTAAATTTTAATGTGAATACCTCTTAAATGCCTGCATGAAAGAAATATGGTGATATATTAAATGCCGTAAAAGAAAATGGCACATGCACAAGATCATTGCTAAACAGTTAAAATCTTGCTTAAAAAAGTAGCATAATATTTTGTCCTGGAACATGTTATTCTTTTTACTTACAATATTCATGTGTGTTAAATACTAGAGACATTTTATGTCACAACTTTTTCGTGAATCGATCAGAAGATTATGGAAACAATATAATTTTACTATACTGTGTATTTTATAAAAGTATTTCAAGAGATATAGTATTTTACCCTTAAAAACTTATTCAAATATGAAACCCCTTGTCCAATAGTGGTTCATGAAAAACCTCAAACATGTTACAATTATCTGTACATAAATAAAGGCACTATAAGATACAATTAGTCAGTGTGACAGAAAGTTTGAGGGATAGACCACTTCATACTCTGTTCTTTTGTTGTTTTTATTTGGTTGGATTTTCATCACACCAGCACAATATAGGTAACATGGTGACTTTCCAGTTTCACCTCAGGTGCCCCTTATCACGGAGCAGAAAGTGTTACATGAGGGATGGAGTTCTTATGATAACTTGTACTTCATTTTATAATGGTTTACAACCTTACTGAATAATAAAAAAAGCTAAAACGTGACGTGATTTAGCACAAGAAACACATTGGCAGTAACAAAAGTTATCATAAGAACTCCAGGACATATTTTGAGTTATCACAAGAACTCCCCGACATTTGAAAAATCGGGTATAAATTTGTTATTCGGGGCTTTATGTTTGCAATTTTGCATTATAATTAGGTTATTATGTATGGCAAGGATGTAGACTTGAAATAAACAGGCCAATACTTGTGAAATGGCAATTAATTTGAAAATTTTACTCAAAACTACCAGATTTTAAGCAAGAGACTATGAATTAGTTTTTGACACATAATACAATATGTAAGGCAAGCTTAATCATCAGAGATTAATTTAGCACCTAAAACTCACTTTTTAAAGATGAAAATTACCATTTTTGACAAGAGTTTTTGCAGCATATACAATAGTTTTCCGACAAACTCTGTGACAGTTATCACAAGAACTCCTTGACAAGTTATCATAAGAAATCCATCCATTGTGTAACACTTCCTCCGCTGTGCTTATATAATGTACATTATTTCAGGCACAAATAGGAACCCGAGTTGAACCACAGACGCTCTGTAAGCTAGCTGGATAGCTTCCTCACATGTAGAATCTGACAAAGCACATGCCACTCAAACCTACAGCAATGAGGCAAGTGGTTTAAAGTCAACAGCCTAAACCACTCGGCCAGGGACGCCCCTCTCCATACTCTGGATGCACATAAAAACACAAGATCAACAACTATTAGTTTGCTATGATATTTGTAATATTTTTATTATAAAATATATAATGTATATCATCATTATCAGATTTAATGGCTATCTAGCAAATACACAAAGCATGGTAGCTCATAAAACTACAAAAACGTCAAGGTCATAACTTAACTATTTAACAAGTTGGTTTCATCATAAGGGTTATTCCTGAATCAAATCCATTAATAAATGATAAAGTTGTAACAATTTAGCTAAATTTCATAATTTTACCCCGACAGTCAAGGTCATAACGAGTAATGACAGACTGTTTTAAAGTCTTAGATGAGAGACAAAATGTTAATCAATTAAACTTGATTCAAAATAAAGCCCACATGTAACAAGGTAAACAAGGATATCTAGCACTAGTTTCTCATAAATAAATCAGCAAAAATAATTCAAAAATTTCAGAATGGACAGTGATTTTCCTGCTGATATAACACACTCTGATAAAAGGTCTCTTCCCAATTGAAATTTTCTTTAAAATCATGCCGTTTCAAAAATCTTAACTTAAACATGCTATTTTACTTCCCAAATAAGCAATCTTAGAGATAATTTTTCCCAAAATCAAGTGGCTAAGGCCTCTTCCAATTAAGTGAAAAACATCACTGCTGGACTAAACTATTATACCCCTCACAATCTTTTTAGAAACAGATATGTGAAGAACCAAAAGATAACTTCAATCTCAGCTTCTAGTCTAACAACTAAAAGAAAAAGAAAACAAACAAAAATTAATAGTTACAATATGTAAAATGTCTATTGTAGCTATAAATAACTTCATCAGATGTAGATTGGTAAATAAAAATAAATTACAAGGACTATGAATGTGCAGATACTAACAGGTGAGTTTCATATCAATTAACCTTTGTAAACTATGTACCATTAACCTGTGTAAACTATGTACCAGTGAAAATATAATAGCATAGTAAAAGCCGAAATTTTTCCCCATACGGCAGCCCGAATTTGCCTGCAATGAATATCATTTTTTTGCCACTAACTGCCGAAAGACTTACTGTTAAGCAAGGTTGTTTACAAATCGTTCCCGAGTAGGTAAAGGGAGCTACTCAGGGCGTCTCAGCAAGTTTAAAATTCTGCTGTCGATATTTCTTTTATTGTTTTTATTGAGTTTTAATGTTATTACAAACCGACACAGTAAAGTTCATATGGCGACGTTCCAGCTTTACTGGTAGAGGAAGACCTCAAGGTGCCCTTCCACCCATTATTTCAAAGGCACAAATGGGTACCCGAGTAGAAACCACCCATGTTTCGTAAGCAAGCTGGATAGCTTCCCTCACATGAAAAAAATTCAAAAAGTCCCTGTCTGGATTCGAACCCACAGTGATGAGTGTCGATATTTTAGATCCATATATCAAGAAAAAGAGTGTGTTGCAAGAGTTGCTCCCCTTTTCCACCGGAAAGAAAAAACAATGTCGCACAAACAGTAAATCTTACAGTGGTAAGTGGTATATTAAAATATGCACTGGATTCTTTTTCGTTTCTCCTCAATTGTGAAGAAATAAAATTCCCCCTCCTATTGCATTTTACCCCTCAAAAGGGCCTCAACCCCCTTCCCCCAAAAAGAAGGGGGGAAAAACACTGTAAACTCAAAGAATACATCAATAAATGTTCACAAATTAAATGAATGTTTGTTACATTGCATGTCAATTAATTGTTTTAACATGATTTAATCATAATTATGTATGAACTTAAATTCACATTACCCAAGATGAATATATGCATATTGTACACATTACATACAATATATAATGTTATGAAAATGCTCATAGAACAGTTAACTAGTGCAAAATTGTCATTATTATGTGATTATTTATTAAATAAATAATTTTATATGAAATAAAAAAGTAAAGTTTAAAATGAACTTATTTTTGTTGTCATTAATAACTTATTTAATTCTGGTTCTTAGAATATCATAAACATAGAAAAAAGAAAACAGAAGACCATTTACAAAGATATTGTTATAAATAAAAGATGACTGTAATATAAAATCTCTGATAACAGGGACCATCTGAAAACCAGACTTTTGGCCTTGTCCAGACAGGGTCCTGTTTTTCAGAGTTTTTTACTGTACCAGTGAAAATATATTAAGTGTAAAGTACCAGTGAAAATATAAGAGCAAAAATAGGAAACGTTATCACATCTATTCTTTAGAATTATACCATTAAATAACTAACTATTGGAATGAAATCAATTCAACTGGCATGCAAACACTATAGCCTTATAACAATTGCTGTTTTATGATAGTAAATGACACATTTCAGCATACTATCTCTGTAACGATGATTCTATATATAAAATGTATAATTATATTCTCAAGTCAACATGTCAGTAATCTAGAAAACTGCTACAATTTAAGTCTAATCATCAATAATCACAAAGTTATCAAGTTTTGGTAACGATGGTGTTTTACTGAACTTGGACAGTTTACTTTGACTAGAGCTTTTCTTGACCGTCGGCTTTTTAAAAGGGTTTCCAATAGGGTTTATATGCGTAGTATGACCCCCAAGGCCGTCAAAACCCTTCTGTATAATGCTACGTTGATTGTTACTGCGCTCCCCAAGTTCACGTTTCTTAAATATATTCATGGAAGCTAATGTTGTTATAGAATTAGAACCTTTGATAGCACTTTCACTTTTGATACGTTTCAACTTTTGAGCATTTTTCTCCGCTGCAGACGTTATTTTGAGGTATTTTGTTTGTTCCTGGTTTTCTGTGTCTTCGCTATCACGCGATCTTTTCTGGGATTTTCCAAATGACCTTTCAGATAAAGCAGTATCACAGGAAGAACTGGGCTTCTCGGAATGCTCAGCTTGTGTATTTTGAACAGGTGATGTGAACAAGTCTGGTGTCAAGTCCAAGTCAATATTCTGGCTACCCTCCGGGTGTTCTAATTTTGGTGTCGATGCAGAAAATGCCTGCAGTTTCATACTCTCGTCCAATAAATTTGTAAAACTTGAACTCCCTGGATTAGAACTAGGACTTATTGCTGATTTAAGTCTATCTCGTAACTTCCTGTTTTTGTTTTTTAACATTTCAACCTCTTTTTCGGAGAGTTTAAGATCACCTTCTGAGCGTTCCAACTGCTCCTGAAATATTGCACATTGTTTAGTTAGATCATTAATTTTCTTATTTTTCGACATATCTGTCTGTTGAATTTTCTCGTAATGTTCCTTCATTTGACGTTTTTCTAATTTTAGTTTCTCATATTCACGCTTCATAAATGCCACTTGCCTTGACAAATGTTGGACGGCACTCCCACCTTCCCCGGCACTGGAAATGATATCAGCTGCGTCAGATTCGGCACCTTAAATAATGAGAACACATTCTATTTTGTCTTTTATTTGCCAAATTATTACCATGATTAAACAACAGCATTTTCTTACAGCTTTATTGTTAGCATAAATCTAAGACTTTAAATTTAAAATGGGTTTGTCTATAATTGGCAAATTTTCCAAAACTATTTCAAATAATGATAAATTTTAGCAATAGAAATGTATCATTTGAATATTCTTATAAATTATGGCTAGAAAAAAGATTGTTGATAAAAGTTACAAGAAATAAAGTGACCATTTATATGATAAATCATAATATTTTGTTCTAGAACGTTTTATTATTTGCTATGTAATGTAGATAATGTCCATCCATGTATCTCACATTTACCAACAACAGCGCCTAAATAATTACTTTGTGCTTTGTTGCTATGTCTGATGCTAAATACTATCAATATTATCTACTAGTATCAATTGTACGAGGGGTGTTCGGGAAGTTTAAGGACTTTTGCTGTATTTTTTTCCTTTATGGTGCGTTTTTATCCATATTTCACAAAATGTTATTTAAATATGTGCTCAATATGTAGTATAACGCTTACTAACAAGAATAGACAAATACGCTCAAAATTTGTTTCTATAGGAACCGCATAATGCATACCTGGAGCACTCAGATTTTATCGTATTTATGATAATGGTACCGATATATTTAATTGATTATAATTTTCTTAAATTTCAATGGATAACTTCAAGAAAAAGCAAGAGCGTTAAATACAACGTCAACGTCATTTCCTGAAAATTCTACCTGTAAATCGTTACAATGGTTTGAATAACAACAGTTTTAACATCACTGGTGCTTACACAAATCAAGAGAAAAATGACGTCAATAGGCGACGTTGAAGTCAGGGCAATCATCAAGTTTTGTATAGGAATAGAAAAGACACCAACGGAAATGTATCATCTAGTACAACAAAGAAATGCTGTAAATCACTAGTATTAAGACGGCATGACATGTTCCGAAATGGAAGAGAGTCAATAGAGGATGCCTGGACCTCGCGCCGATGGATTTTCGAGTTTTTTCCGGAAATCAAAGCACAGCCGCATTGTCGACGCTTTGATTCCGGGTTGGAACTACAAATTGAAACCCAGAGAATAGTTTCGTCATTCGACAACATCTGGTACGAGGACAGGTACGACAAATGGTTCAAGAGGCATAGAAAATGTATCGCTGTGAATGGAGATTACGTCGAGAAGTGAGTCGATATCGGGGAAATTTGACGTTAACATATTTAGCACTGACGTGTATGTTTTGTTTTATTTAGGAAATAGATATCAATTCTGAGTGCATTGTTGTAGAATAATGCACGGTTTGAGTCCAAATGCGTAGTAATATAATCACGAAGGCCAATACTGGCCTGAGTGATTAATTACAAAGCATTTGAACGAAAAACTTGCATTATTATACAATAATGCACGAAGAATTGATATCTATTTCCATTCTAACACGTCAAGAAAAAATATAATTATTATTATAACGTTGGACTTTATGTTTGGTGGTTGAATTTGTTTTCGCCTCAGAGTTTCCAATAGAAACGTTCTTTAAAGGCTGTTCCAGTGGGTTGAAAAAAACTGTCGTTAAATCTACCGTGTGTAGAAACATTTTGAAAATAACGAATTTTGAAAACGTTGATACAACTTTGTTTGTTTATTTATTTCAGTTTATAATTTTCCAAGCGAAATACAAATGATTAAAAGTGAAATAAATGTAAAACTAAACTCGTTTGCGACATTAAAATAGCGTACTTGATTTGATTGTTTTGCACGTGCTGTTTGGCGCTACATTGTGACGTCACGTAAACAACACTTTAAACGTCTGTAAAGCGTTAACGACTGAATTTAAGATATTGGTGTTCGGATTAATTTTCTTAGTTAGACCATTTTCTTTCATTCTAGATAGTTTTCACAACAAAATTCGACAAAAATTGTTTTAATTTATCAGATTTTTTAAACAAAATGGCGCCTTCAATGTGGAAATACACAGGGAGATAATAAGAACGGCGAGTGCATTGTTGTAGAATAATGCACGCTTCCGGCCTTCTTTGTCTTTATAGAAAAAATTCCGATAGTGTTAGAATTGTAATTTACTTATTGTTTAATGTTTTTCATTGTAATTTTTACAGCTGGCTGTAAAAGAATTAAATATTTTATGGTGTTTTTCTTGTTTTTCAATTCCTATTATTTATTAAACTACAGCAAAAGTTCTTAAACTTCCCGAACACCCCTCGTACTATAGACCTTTCATTATAAACCAGTTCACTTTAAGTATAATACTTCCATATTAATTTGTATTAAATTTCAATCCAAAGACAGTGAGTATTCTATTCGTCCACACCAGTTCATTAAAAAATAATTCAGTTTGCTTTATATGCATCTGGAAGGGAAAGTTTTAGTAGAACGATGAATAAAATAATTCTGTACAAGTGATCAAGTAACAAAAAATACAAAAGAATAAAATCAATTTTTCATATTGAGATAACAGTTGATAAGCCAGCACAGAGTCAGTGTTGATTGTGGGGCGAGGGTAAATGTTCAAACACTATAAAAATAATAAAGACAATAGTCATCTTGTATTGACAAAAAAAAATGGGTCAAAGACAGGAAAGGCCGGGTTGCATTTGTATACAAAATATCATGAGGCTGTGATGTTACAAAAAATGTTAACCATAATGACCATTTAAATGTCAAAAATTTAACTAAGTCGGTAAACAGGAAGTGGATGAGCGACATACCTGAAATCAAATCCCACGGTATGGGACCATGTGTCAATGCTGTATGCCAAATATCAAGAGGCTGTGATAAGTAGTTGCTGAGAAAACTGTTAAGGAAAATTCCTAACACTGACCATTAATGTCAAAAATTTAACTAAGTTGTTAAACAGGAAGTGAATGAACGATAGACCTGAAACCAAATGCCACAGTATGGGACCATGTGTAAATGCTGTATGCCAAATATCAAGAGGCTGTGATTAGTAGTTGCTGAGAAAAATTTCCTACCACTGACCATTAATGTCAAAAATTTAACTAAGTTGTTAAACAGGAAGTGGATGTACGACAGACCTGAAATCAAATCCCACAGTATGGAACCCTGTGTCAATGCTGTATGCCAAATATCAAGGGGCTGTGATAAGTAGTTACTAAGAAAACTGTTACGAAAGTTTTTCCCCACCCACCAGCTGCCCACCGCCCCACATTCACCACACTATAACCCTGGGGTTTCCACCAGTGCAACATGGCCAAAACTCATCTTTTTCAACATTTATAATATACGCAATTATATTAATGATTGCAGGCATGAGAAAATAACCCATAACGTCATTTATCACATAAACCGCGACGCAAAAGTGTAATAAAGTCATTTAATAAAAACGATATTACACTAGTGTAATAACACTTTGACATGACGTCATTTGCGTTATGTTAAAGCGCGCTTATGTTAGCGTTACACTATGGGCGCGTCATTGAAAAATTACCCATTTTAACAGTTTACTGTTCTTATTTTATAAATGTGATAAATAGAATATTACATTCTTGTAGATTCAATACTAAATTTATTGAACTCGTTGAATAAAACAATATTATGCTCGCCAGAGGCTCACATAATATGATTTTATTCAACTCGTTCAATAAATCTAGTATTAAACTGCACTCATTTAATATCCTCTATTTATTATTTTTATAAATTGACATATTCGAGTTTCAAAAATATCTATTTCCATTCCCTTTGAAATTTGCTTATTGTTACTTATTCCTATTTAACTTTAACATGTCACAAAGTTTCATTCACACTTTAAAATAGTAGGTTTGAAACAAAAGATGTGAGAGAAACAGTGAGGTGCTTAATGATTATCAGTGCTTCAACCTTAAACTGCAAAAACCATGAAACTTGAGTGTTTAGCCAGATGAGCCAGGCCAGCTGTCTGACAAGACACCATACTGACCACAGATCAAGTTTTCCATTCTGATACTGAAACATTTAAATGAACTGTTACAATTCAATGCAGGGCAAGTCCATTAAACAAATTCAACTGGTTAATAAAACAACAAGAGAATTCAGAAATAACTTGTACCTTAACTTAAAGGAATAATATAGGGTTAACGCACGTTTTTCCGTGTTATAACGTCTGCAGAGTCCCGAGGAACGGCTGGTGCCCAAGCCCGGTAGGGCAAGGGCTTCAACAGTTCCGAGGGACTCTGCAGACTTTATAACACGAAATAAACGTGCGTTGACGCTATTATAACATAAAATTTTAAAGCAGATTCATGATGTATATTAAATATAAAACACAAACATAAAATCCTTGCAAGGGGGACATAATTCTGGAAATAGTCTTGCTAGAGTATTTAACCTTCTCAAAAATGTCGAGTGATAATAAGAAACATATATATGAAGTTTGAAGTAGATACATTAGGAAATAAAGAAGTTATTTAAAAAAGACAACATTTTTTCAAGGGAGGTAATACTGATATTTTTTGTGCTAGAGTTATAAACCTTGTCACATATGATGTGGTTGATGACCAGAAACTTATATTTAAAGTTTGAAGTAAACACCTTAAGAAATAAAGAACATATAGTGAAAAAGCTGAAAAATTTAAATCAGAAATCTTGAAATTCAGGCTGTTTGTTGCCATAGCAACCAGAATTTTCAACATAAGAAGAAAAGAAAAAGATGTGCATAATCTCCAGACTGCCATCTAGCCATATTTCAAGTTTCATAAAAATATTTTCAGTACTTTTTGAGTTATCACTGGATCCAGTTTATGTGTTAAATTTGCCATATTTTCAGACTATTTGTTGCCATAGCAACCAGAATTTTCAACATAGGAAGAAAAAAAAAAGACGTGCATAATCTCCATACTGCCATCTATCCATATATCAAGTTTCATAAAAATATTTTCAGTACTTTTTGCGTTATCGCGGGATCCAGTTTTGTGGACGGACGGACTGACGGACTGACAGACAGACGGACAGACGGACGGAGGGTAAACCTAAAGTCCCCTCCGGTTAAGCCAGTAGGGGACTAATAACATTACTCTACCAAAGACAAAACAGGGGCCTCAGAAATTCCTAGAATGGTTACAGATTGGCGGTAGGAAAAGATCAGTGACAGATTCAATTTCAGAATCGGTTTTTTAAGCACGCAAGTTTAAAAAGTTTTCTTGTTTCTTCGCCTAACACATTTATTACGCAAACAAGTTTTGTATCCTTATAATGAACATTTTGTTATTTAAACTTGTCTGGGAAGGGTCTTCATTAATGTTGGTAAAACTTGTGGCCCAACCCATTTGCTTCAAACTGTTAACCCGTTACCCCATGAGCATTTTGTGAAAAATGGCTGTTTTCATTGAAAAGTCTCCCGTTACAAGTTCAAGTTGCTATAAAACTATAAAAACTGCTTCAATACTAATCAAACTTGGCACAAATGTTGACTGGACCATTGCCTTTGTAACAACATGCTCAGTCTGAAATTTCCTGTTACCATGGCAACAAGGGGACATCTCAAAAATGCCAAAAATCACTATTTTGCGTTGATTTTTTCCATCAAAATTGATTTCAAAGTGCTGCCACTTCTCAATGGATTGAGATAGAGTCAAAGGCTTTTCAGCATTGGTTACACGTTACATTATGATCGACCTTGGGCCATTTTTAGCCTTCCACAAGTCCAAAATTTTCTTGGCGATGAGGGGGACTCCTCCCCCCTTCAAACCCCCCAAACAGAAGGGGGCACATCCCCCTTCTGGCAACCCCCTGATGTATCTTTTGGATGGGGGACGCGCCGAAAAAGTGGTTAATTTTTTAAACAACATTTCTCAAACAAAAATAAGTGTCTGGGGGCCTAAATAAGGCACTTTTTCACCATTTGAGAAAGCAAAAGAGGGGGGTGAAAAAGGCGTAGAAAGGCGTATATATCTGGTAATGGCTTAACATACATGTTTCCTTATTCATATTTATTGTATTCTGTTTTGTATCAATGTAATCTCTATGTTACGTGTACATGTTTCAAGCAATAAAATATGATTACATAAAAAAAAATCAGGCATAAAACATTATTCTCTCAAAGAAACATAATGAACATTTATCAATATAAACATCAATAAAACAACGTTTTCTTATATTCATTTTATGCTTTCCATTTTTGTAAGTTAATCAGGGGACTAAACTGAATGACAGATTTTATTTGTTTACATTGACAACTGTCCGTTTCTAAGAAAGGGCGACAACCAAGATAAGCGGCAATGTCTATACGCCGTATTGCCGGCATAATTACTTGAATATGCGACTGAGGCCCTCGAATTAATAATTCCAATATAACAAGAGCACATGACTCTGGCAAACAGGCCAAATCATCATTTTTTGTATGTTTTCTGGGCCCTGCATGTACAGTACAGATATCGAGGAATATGCAAAATCCTCCGAGGATCGAGGAAAATACTCGCAACTCCGCGAGAGTATTTGTCCATAAAAACGAGTGACTCCGCATGAGAAACGTGTGATGAGAGTGACTCCGAGACGAAAATAAAAGCGCGTGACTCCGAGAGAGAATTACTGCGTAACTCCGTGTCAGTGTCTAGCTGGTGTAAATAAATGCAAGTGCAATCTCATTTTAAATTTAATTCAATTCTTTAGATTACCATTCGAAAATAAAGATGATTTTTACGGTTGTTGTTTTCAATTTACCCTGAAACAGTTGAAAGGTACATTTGATTAGAAAAAATCACTACCGTAAGCGTCATCAGTTCTCAAGTTTATTTTTATCCCAATTAATTAGGTCAGTAGCAATAACCACAGGAACCCGAAATTCTATCAAAAACAAAAAGCGATTTAAAATATTCCATATAATAACGGCCCAACATTTTTTTATACTTCTTTAAGAAATGAATTAATTATATAAACTTCTTAATCTTAAATGTTTCTATATGAATCAAATACCGATAACGTGCCGTTCTAATTTATTTCAGGTGCCAAATATTGTGTTGTGTTTATTTTTTTTCAATGTGGAAAATGAGTTTCGATCTTCATAATATTTTAATCATTGATAACATGTGCACATCAAAAAAATTGACTTTCCCAACTTTTATATTGGTTCGTATAGTTTTAAAAATTGTCATAATGTGCATGTACGTTTCTTCATAATCCATTGTTTACATGTATTTTAGTTACGTGTCAACCTGTCACATCCGCTGTTTTAATTAGAAGACACTTGATTTATATATAATTTTTGAGAATTAACATTAACTTAATCGTTTCTAAATAAAGCTGCATCAAAATTAGTAATATATTGTTGTAATTTTATTCCAAGAATATCTCCGAAAATGACTGTCAGTCTCATTCTGTTATCAAAGTCATATGTATGCGTATGTCGATATTGATATCAAAAGTCAGTTGTCTTGTGATGATCATTAATAAATTAAGATTTTTGTTTTTTATTTCAGGCATTATGGAGGAATTCAAGAGTTATAGAGGTGTTAAACAAGTTGACAGAGGCCGTTCAACTTACCTAGCGCACTGCTCCCGTAATTCATTCACCTGTAATCAGCATTACACAGATTGACAAAAAATAAAAACAGCAAAGAATAAAATGATCATTTTATTTGTCTTTTTGTTATATTTGTTTATGGTTTGTACATCATCTATATCATGTCATTTTATAAAAATAATAAAACAATTTTGACAAAGATTACACTACTTCCGATTTCACGTACATGTACTGTTCATAGATGATAAAACAATAATTTTATAATAGCATATGAACATATTTGATCGTCACAGCAAGCGGGCATGCGTTGTACATGTACGTATGTGGATTGAAAAAGACCGCCATGCCTTTAAAAAATCACTGCCAATCTCAATGTTCTTGTTTTATAATTCATGGTTTTATTTTTGAGATGACGCAGAAATACTAAATAAAATAGGTTTTTGACACTGGGCGTTACGGGAATTGCGGGAAATCATCGGTTATTCTTTCCTTTAATTAATTAATGAATCAAGTGTGTCTACTTTCGTTTTCACTTGTGATACATGTACTTTACATCAACGGAGAATTTTCGACAACATTGTTATTTTGAATGAATAATACATGCGTTGAAGGATTTTATTTAGAGGTAGAGCATTAAATTAATTAATAATTAAATAAAGCATACGTGTACCAAATCAGTCTTATTTTCTCGGAGTCATTCTTTTTGACTCGGAGATTCACGGAGTCCCGCGGACAAAATTGTCACTCGTTTTTGTCTCGGAGTCACTCTTTTTCACCCGAGAAATTTATAATCCACTCGGAGTCACGCTTTTTGAGATTACTCGATACTCGCAGAAATTTGCATATTCCTCGATATCTGTACTGTATTGCGCATAGGTAAAACCGGGCTATAACAAGAGCGCGTGACTATGTTAACGCATGGTTTTGGCCCCGTTATAACATGCAGGGTTCCCCGCTGTCGCTCGCGCAATGGCGCCAAATGCGACAAAATATTAATTCTGGTGCATATAATCTTTAATTGGCGAATTTTACTGGCGCCAACGTAAGATAAAAGCATCCGACAACTAGTACACTTTAATATCATAAGCGGCCGCGTCAATTACATAAGCGGCCCTAATGTGAAAGGTCACGCGCGATTAGTTTGTTTTCAAACTGTATCATCAATTATGTCATCAATTGTGTGACACTTCGGGAACATGACAAGATAAAAGTGTCAATGTGTTAATTGGAACAATTTACGTCTTTAATCCTCTGACTTGGAGCACTGATAATTTACACATGTGGTCAAATGGTGTTAGTAGCGAATCAGAGAAATGAAAGATCGTCCGTAATGTTGACAAACATTGAAATTTAGGTAAGTTGGCTCGTCAACTGATTAAAGATAATTACAGTTTGAAATATAAAAATTGGATGACAATTAAAAAATAATTTCACTAATAATTGATCTAAAGCCACCGTTTACTGCAGCGTTTATATTTTCATATCTGAATGTAAAGTGCTGAAATGTCTAGTCACATGCAAAACCTATTAAAATAAACAATATTCTTCATTGTTAAAAAGTACTTGGTATCTATTTCATTTTTTGTTCTTATTAATTTTTAGATGAAGTCAATTTGCAGTAATTTTTTTTTGTATTTTTTTTTTTTTGTATCTGTAGATCACCAGAATGTCGGGTAGAAGCTGGAAAGATCTTGGCTCAGTCCAGTCAGTGAGAATGAATAAGTGATAAGAGCTGCAGTGCTATAGGCAAAACGGTGGAAAACAGGAACTCCAAACCTCATAGCTAATATGAAATGAAGTTTTTGATTACATTTATGTTGTCACATGTATTTATTCAAATGGAATTTGAAAACCACAGAATACTATGTCTATATTTTAGATAAACATGTGCAGCTGTAATAAAATGAAACATTGTAAATATATGTTTGTAATCTTAATGATATAATTGCTAAAGACAGGCATGTCTCCCTTGCAGTATTGCTGGCTCCAACTTTGGAGCCATTGGCTCCAACTTTTTCTGATTGGCGAATTTGGTGGCGCAAACTAATTTTGACCCAGAGGGAACCCTAACATGGGCAAAAGAGGGAAAAATAGCCGATTTTATGCTATAATTAAGAAAAAGGAATCACACTATTATTACATGGTGTGACTTTCAAAGTGAATACCTCCACTAAGTCGCCCATTCAAAAGACAAAATGGGCTATACAATGTATATTATGCATTTTTAAAAATAATAAGTCAGAAAATTGTCCAAAACTCTTCAGCACACCCCCATTGCCAAATATCTAAAACTGCCATTATAAAGTCAGTTATATGCTTTTTAAAATATTTGCAAAATATAATAACCCAAGTGTAACAGCATGGTACATGAGTCACCTAACATTATTAGTGCCAAATATGATAAGACAGATTCAAACACTGTTAACCATACCAAACCTTACACTCATGACATCATGTTTTAGATTGCCCCATTTTTGCTGATAAAAGTCATGTTGAAAAAGCAATGTATTTCTTTTTACTATTCTAGAAACATTAATTTCATTTCCTACAAGTAAATCATATTTATCACTGAAAGTAGATAGACCTTATGCAAAAACAGATTTAATCGAAAGTCTTTATTTTTCAATAACAAATGTTAACATATATTAAACTTATTAAAATCTTGAATATCCGTTTATAAAACAGTAATGGCAAATAATAAAGCAAAACGGATAAAACAGTAATGGCAAATAATAAAGCAAAGAATCTTCTTTAAGTGCTTTTCTTTCTGTTTTTTTTTACCTTCATATTTCCTTCAAATGTTGCAATCACATCTTAATACAGTCAAACTATCAACATGGACAAGACTGTTGGAGGTGGGGGGAGAAGACCAAGTGAGGATGGTGAAAATAGGGGCATTAGGGTAGTCTTGGAAGTTATACAAGAACAGGACTGGTGAAGAAAATACAATCATTTGTTAATTTTACGAAGCTATCTGTTAATACGGGGAAGTCAAAGACCGGGCCCGCGAAGCGGGTCCGGGCTTTGGCTTGCCCGGCTGTAGACTACACGTGAATATTTAAAAGAAAATCAAATAAAAAACAATTAAGAAATATATAGAATTCTATACCTATCAATGAAATTTTCAGTGTCAGTTCTAGTCGGGCGCCGCCATTTACAATGTATGTCAATGATAATAGGCGGGGTAGTCCGATAACGGAACAAATCTCAACTTTTCGGATTAGTAATAATCGTCGAGTGTTCCGAGTGAAAACGGAAGCGGTGTATGTAATATCGAATGACACCTTTAAAACGGAAAGAATGAAAGGATTTTTTTAACGACTTCCCCGTTCATAGGCTTTGCCTAATTTCATATTAATTACAGAGATTTGACAGAAAAAGCCAAACCTATATTTACATTTCTTTGACAGTAAATCCAAGCTTCCAGCAACAAGGATCTTACAGAATCTCATTTCTTTGACAGTAAATCCAAGCTTCCAGCAACATGGATCTTACAGAATCTCATTTCTTTGACAGTAAATCCAAGCTTCCAGCAACATGGATCTTTCAGAATCTCATTTCTTTGACAGTAAATCCAAGCTTCCAGCAACATGGATCTTTCAGAATCTCATTTATTTGACAATAAATCCAAGCTTCCAGCAACATGGATCTTACAGAATCTCATTTCTTTGACAGTAAATTCAAGCTTCCAGCAACATGGATCTTACAGAATCTCATTTCTTTGACAGTAAATCCAAGCTTCCAGCAACATGGATCTTACAGAATCTCATTTCTTTGACAGTAAATCTCTCATTTCTTTGACAGTAAATCCAAGCTTCCAGCAACATGGATCTTTCAGAATCTCATTTCTTTGACAGTAAATCCAAGCTTCCAGCATGTTGGATCTTACAGAATCTCAAACAGAGATCTGCCGAGAATTTGAAAGTACTTGGCCCTGGGCCCATTTGGTCTGAAAATGATGGGCCATTTTGACCAAAGTATGAGCTTTGGGAAAATAAGTAAACATTGACCTAAATGACTGGTAAAAAATTGTAGATAGTAAGTAAGTAAGTAAGTTACGACTATTTAATGAGGCTTACACATTCGGTTTCCCGATCTTCCATGTGGGCCTCATAATTGAATTTCCTTTGTAATGGAACTTAAATCATATTTTATGACAAGTGGTTCACTTATGATTCAGTTTTTAACAGAGAAGATAACCAACAATTAAACAAAAGGGCCATGATGGCCCTGAGTCGCTCACCAGAAACAATTGCTTTTTAGTGTTGGAAATTATCCATTGTCAACATTTTCTGATATTAAATTTGAGCCAATCTAATTAATATGAGCAAACTAAAAAGAACTATCTAATAATGCTACAAAGTTTGGTGATCATCTATTAATTATTTAAGTAGGAAATGATGTTCAAAGGTTTTTCTATTTATGGCTTTAGTGGATACTAAAAGGGGCCAATCAAATTAATATGAGCAAATTTGATAAAAGCGTACCTAAGAATGCTACAGACAAAGTTTGGTGATCATCCATCAATTAGTTTTGTAGAAATTATTAGACATTTAAAGGTACAGTGGAGCCTTGCTAATCCTAACCCTTCTTATCCAGAATTCTTTCTTATCCGAATGAAGTGTCCAATCCTGATTTTATTTGCTCTATTTTCAATAGTAAAAAACCTTTTGGATCCGGAACCTGTCTACTCCAAATTCTGGATGATTTCTTCAATTTTTATTCTTATTTTACTCTATAATTAACCTCTCGGATCCGAACAGATTTTGCCAAATGTCACACCTACATTCAAAATAACAAATAATCACACATCTTGCAGGTGTAAACAACACCAAACTGATAGTAGTAATCTCGCTTGATTATTGGGAGAAACGTATGATCTGCGAAGGTGTGAAAATTACACTTAGCTTGCCTTGATATCTACTATAATTGCTTAATAAAATTATTGCTAGTTTTTCATCCCCTTCATAAAATATTTTGATATAATGCAATAGAAATATATTTTAATCCTTTGTAATGAAGTTATTGACACGTGATTAAGTAAGGAAATTGATGGAAACTGTCTGTAAATTCGGATAATCGCTTAAACGGAAGAGAGGTAAATCGGTAGACCAAACAGGACATATAGGTGAAATTGTAAATCAAACAGGACATGTAGGGAAAATTGTAAATCAAACAAAACGTACAGGGTATATTGTAAATAAGACACAAATATACGTTTAAGGTAACTTAATTATCAATTAGCTAGCTTTTTATTATCTGCTGCATTCATTTCAGGGTCTTTCACAGCTTTAATTTACCGTATAATCAATGCGCTTTTTTTAGCAATGTGGATTTCCAAGTGTGAATTCCAAATGTTGCTGTGGCCACGCTTCAGTGCGTGTGCTAATTACGTCAAATTACACAATTAAATCTGCCCCAGGCAGTTTTATCCAGTGGTGAAATATACATGTCAGGCCTTTCATAGAGATTTTAGGGCCACTAGAATTTCGCTTTTAAGATCATAAAGGGCGAAGTGAAAATATCTACAGCGAAGTTTTCCCCAGACTTCGCCCTGAACACAGTCCCTGACTTCATCAGCCAAAGCTTGCGTGAACTTGAGTGACCTTAAGGGGAAATCAAGTTGTACACCTGTCAGATTATACTGTAACTTACAGCTTTTCTAAAAATAGCAACTCTTTTTTTTTCAGTTACCAATAATCATTTTAAATATTAAGTAGTTGTATAATTTTTTTGTTAGTTTGTTTTGTTGGATGAAATTTACGGTAGTAGAAATGAGTATCTGTGTGGGAAAGGGATTATGAGAAGAAATGCGGTAAGTAGATAAGGTGAACAAAAGCTTAGAATAGGGGAATGGATAAACTCAAGAATATTCGCAATTACAGGGGAATGGGTCACGTGTTGCTGTTGTTACCAGTTTTGACTGGATGACTAAATAACCCAGCAGACAGTTTTGTTTTCATATAAATCTGGCACAGATTTTAGATGCGCCCTTGGCCATATGCTGCTGATTTTCCTGCGCCATTCTCATTTTTTTTCTGGGGTATATGGCACAAAATCGCGTCCTCAGCAGATCACTGTCCAAGTCTGTATCAACAAAGGTGTGACAGAAATTTTAAGTCTATTTTAACATAAGAGGTTTGGCAGTAAATACAAGCCTATAGAAACATAAGATTGGTAGTTAATACATGTTTGGCAGTAAATACAAGCCCATAGAAACATAAGATTGGTAGTTAATACATGTTTGGCAGTAAATACAAGCCCATTGTAACAGAGATTTGGCAGTAAATTTGAGCATTTAACAAAGGAGAATTGGCTGAAAAATACATGCCCATAGCAAAACACAGTTAATAGAAGCCCATAGCAACAAAGTTTGGTAAATATAAATGCAGCAATATGGCTATGACAGTAACTTTAGGAATGTCACAGAATTATAGGTTTGACAGTAAATTCATGCTTGTTTTACTCAGATATTACTCCATCTTAAAACATGAAAATATCTTAACAGAAATTTAATTTAATAAATATTAAACAGTAAGAAACTGATTTCAAAGTAATATTACAGTAATAATACATTTTTTTTCATTCTAATATTCAATAACAAATTTTCATTATTAACATGCAATGTACTTCTTTATCATGTTAACATGCATTTGCGTGATTTAATTAAACATCTTAATATGGTATACACAAAAAAAAAAAACAATCATTAATGAATGGTGAACTTTATACCTGTTTATACCAGGATTATGAGCTTAAAGGTTTGTCAGACACATGGTGGTTTTGCAAAACTGCAAGAAACTGTATGATGAAAGACCAAAATTTTCATCATCTTCTAAGTAAAAACTTTTTGTTGAAATTACCATCAGGAGATATGGACCAGACATCCTGCAGGACTCTTAATTAAGACAAGACTTAAAGTTAAGATCCACCTCTTGTTTATACCTTGACCTTTGAGCAAGGGTCCTGAACCTTGCATTTCATACATTGTGTGTGCTTATGGTCATCATGTATGTCGAACTGATATGTTTTATTTGTACTAAGTTTCTTGACGAGAAGTGATTTGTTATGCTAGTCAAGGTGCTCAAAATCTATCAATTTTTACAAATCAACAAGCAAAACCAAAGATGTATAACTACACATGTTGACCAACATTCCTGTAAAGTTTCATTACTCCTGGTCATATACTTTTTGAGTTAAATACAAGTTGTAAGTTGCAAATTTTTTAATAAGTCCTCAAGGGCAATAATTCTAAAAAAATTCTGAATAGATCCTCAGGCAAACCCAAGGTGTATAACTACACAGTCATGTTGACCAGCAATCCTGTAAAGGTCAAATATTTTTTAAGTTACATGCGACACAAGTTGAAAACTGAAAATTTTACTAAGTAAAGGTCAATAACACTAACAAAACTGAATTAAACCACAAGCATAGCCAAGGTACACAACTTCACATGCTAATCAATATTCTGTATAATCTCTTAACGCTAGCTCATGCACTTTTATGTTACATGTGACACAACATTTTGGAACGGACACATAGATAGACAAGAACAATTTAAATGCCCCCTCCCATGTGGTCGGCAAAAATCTTTTTTTAGGTTTTATGCAAAATCATCATCACTTATAATCATTATCACATATCATGCCAGTTTTCCTACTTCGTATATTAATTTGGCATGGCCTTACATAAAATATGCAAATTACCTATTTCACAATGTTATGATATATATATTACAGGTACACAAGTTTGGACTGACCACTTTTAGGTATCAAACAACATCAGTGCCTTCAGTTCTTTGATTAAATCATTATATTTCAAAGTAAATTAAAATACAGTTTCTAATGAACATTTCTAATTTGTAACATAAGGGTGCAAAAGAAAAAGAAAAAGGCACCCTATGTTGGATTCAAAGTTGCGACAACCAGCTGACAAGTAAATAAATTCTACACTCCTGATCACCAAACCTGATTTTGAAATCTGTTGTTAGAGCATTAAAAGTCAAAAAGTCTGTGAAAGTTTGGTGACAAAGAGATTGATCTAATATCAACTAAGAAATAATCCAGTGTTTAAAAACATGTTTTCAGAAAATTTTCTTAATATTCATCATTATCCTAATATGTTTATAAATGGCTTTTTTAGTTTTTGTTTCTATATACATACATATGTATATTTTTTTATCTGAAATTCATATTAATTTAATTTCAGCCCCTATAATACATGTACAAGTTATTAAAGGAAATAAATGATTTTTTTGTCATTATGTGGCCTCATTAGATTTTAATTAAAGATTCTTCATTACAATCTAATTATAAGCATGAATTAATCATTTACATAATTATTATCTTCCTCCTTAGCAAGAACCAAAAGCAGGAAAAAAAACCACCCAAGAACAGTACAACCCTGCCTTAAAGTCACTCATATCTAATCTAATGCTCAGTAGAGATCTTTAAAGACAAGATTAATGTCCATATATGTTGTATTTTGTTATTTATTTTGTTTTTTGTTGTTGTTTTTTTGGTCATAATAATTACAGCAAAGATATAGTAAAATTAAAGCTGATAGTTTTAATTACTTGATTAAATTTTTTTGCTTTATCCCATTTTTTTGGGGTTTTTTTTTAATTTTTTTTTTTGAACTGCATATCATTTTTATTGACAATTATTTCAGTTTGATCATTTATTCTTTTCTACAGACATTTCTGATTATGTTACAAAACAAGAGCTGTCACTGAAAATGGACTTATGCCGGGGGGGGGGGGGGGGGGGGAATCGGATCAAAATATTATTCAAGATATATTTATTTCCTACTGTGAAATATGAATTTTTACCCAAGATTTTCAAATTTAAATATTTTCCCATTCAATGATATTATAATAAAAGCATGATTTTAACTGATTTTAAAATTGTTAAATTCTTGATAATGTTAAATTCTTGATAATACTTCAGTGATTTTTTTCGCTGTATTTTACAGCCGAATAAAGGCTGTTTCCCCTAGCCCAGAATAGGTATATTTTCCCCTAAAAATGCTAATATTCTTCCCTAAAATGCCTCGTGCTCTTCCTTACCAGAACCATGACTTAACAGCATCTGACTTATATTTGCTCAAAGACTGAAAGCTATCTCTATAGATAGCCTCTGCTATGTACCATGCATGTTAAATTGAATTGATATAAAAAAAAATTCATAAAACTGTAAAATGTGTGGGTGTGTGGGTAAATTCCATTTTCATTTGATGGAATTTGATTTCAGGTTTACCCCTTTTCTGATTTATTGCACTATATTTTCCCCTTCAGACAGCCACAGGTTGTTTTGAAAACTGGGAAAAAATCACTGTACTTTTCAAACAAGTTATATTATTGCTCTTATTATTATTCATCATTAAGACAAAATACAATGAATAGCCTTTATTATTCAAAATTCACCATCTAGCTTACAAATTTTTTCTTTTTTTTTGAGCTAGATCACCTCCTATGGACCTCAACCTCACTGTTAACTGGCAACTCAAGAGTTTTGGCAGTAAAAAAGTCCTAGTACAAAGATATCATATATATAATTAAAATAGTGACATAATTTTATATTTCATATAAAAGTCATCACTTACAAGTAGACCCAATCCTAGATTGCATGTCATTTATCGTCTGTCAAATTCTGCACAGATAGCATGCTCAACTATTCTCAGTGCCTGACAAAAAGAAAAGGGGCATAACTCTGTGAAAAAGGTAACTCAGAGTTATGGTACCTGTGCCCATCATGTAAGATAATCACAAAGATCAAGTGTGTAAAGTTTCAATTAATTCCCGTCAGTAGTTTTGAAGATATCAACTTGCACGCAAAAACTTTACCGAAGTGTGACTGTGGCACCAATATGACAGGGTAAGTTTCTCTCTATTCTTTAAATACTCAAACTAAGAATTGTGAACATTTTTATTTCCCTCCGGTAAGCTCACATATAACTGTTGGTATTTTTGCTGACCTTTTTACGAGACACCTCCCTACATGAAAATGCTCCAAGTACTTTTCAACTTGATTTGGGGATATGCTTGCTGCGTTATGAAATATAATTCTTGAATTTTTGTCTTCCTAGTGGTTAATTGAACTTTAAGTAAAAGTTAATAATGCGTCACAGGTATAAATAATTTACATGAATTTATGATAAATCATTTACAAGAATTTATCTTCTCATGGAAGGACTAGCAACTCTTTTTTTCATTTTAATATTAATATATATCTCAGGCACTCAGATGCATATATAAACTTAATAACACAATATTATAAAATTCCTCCCACCACCAAGAATTCTATAATTCATTCATCAATAGAAATGTTACACAGTATTTATACACTCAGGGGAAATAACTTGTGTAGTATGTAAAGGATTTTACATACAAGTAGGTATTTTCAGGTTTAAATAAGCTTGTGAATTAAAGAATAATGGTATATGGATTCATCATTAAATAAAGGGCAACAACTTAAAACTTTATTGACTGTAATAAGACGGCAGGAGTTAAAGGCCTTGAGTCACATTAAGTGTATTAGATTTATTATAGAAACTGACTAAGAAAACCACCATGAAAACATCTCCAATTCTATACAGGTTTTCTACTATCGCTAAATGTAACATACGGCATTGCAACCCATACTACATATATGGCTTTCACTAAATATACTGCATGGTATTGCAACACAGAAGGTATTGCTAAAAATACCACATATTAATGCAAACATGTGCTACATGTATGGTAAGATTATTTCCAGGATTGTGTCTCACACCCATTCCAAGAGCCTGTAAGTATGAAACACTTCAGTAATTTCCCAATTACACCAACACAAAATTTGTCGGTGCAATTAACTCTATAAAATTTAATATTGACTCTGCTCTCCCTTTTTTTTAGGATAAATCCATTTTATTGCTTACATAAACACAATTGTTCTTTTTTTAATCCAACTGTATAATGTGCCCTAATATAACAAAAAGCTCATTATAACACTCATATGGGTCACGACTTCCCCCATAAATTGTATTTTTCACCTATCACAAATATATTTAACCAATTACCACATGAGCGTTTTGTGAAAATGGCTGATTTCATTGAAAAGTCTACCGTTACAAGTTCAAGTTGCGATAAAACTATAAAAACTCCTTCAATACTAATCAAACTTGGCACATATGTTGACTGGACCATTGCCTTTGTAACAACATGCTCAGCCTTAAATTTCCTGTTACTGTGGCAAATTGCCAAAAATCACTATTTTGCGTTGATTTTTTCCATCAAAATTGATTTCAAAGTGCTGCAACATCTCAATGGATTGAGATAGAGTCAAAGGCTTTTCAGCGGTTACACGATACCTTATGATCGACCTGGGGTCATTTTTAGCCTCTCAAAAGTCCAAAATTTTCTTGGTAATGAGGGGGACTACCGCCCCCTTCAAACCCCCGAAACAGAAGGGGGCACATCCCCCTTCTGGCAACCCCCTGAGGCCATCCTTAAAAAAATGTTTGTTTGCAGTAACCCGACCCAAAATTTTCAAGGTGGGTAGGTAGGTCGATTTTTTTTTTTTTTTATTGAGCTGTACTCCCAAATTAACATGGAATTTCAAAATGCTGGACAATATATGCTTTGATAATCTGGTAACAATTAATAAATTGATAACTGAATTCTAATTTAATAAGACCTACATTTTATTTCTTCTATTAACCTTTAAAAGAACGAAAACAAAGCACAAGGCATAATTTTCTGATTCAAAAAAAAATTTTTTTTATCCAGACCATGAAAAAGTTTTTGAGTAGGGGCAAATTTTTTGAGTCGGTCGCGTTACTGCAAACAAACATTTTTTTAAGGATGGCCTGATGTATCTTTTGGAAGGGGGATGGCCCCAAAAAAGTGGTCACTTTTTTAAATAATTTGTTCAGACAAGTACAGTTAACAAGTTATTTAGACCTTTAAGGTAGCCAAAGGTGTGGAAAGCATGCAAAACCATTTGAAAAAATCTGCTTATTTGTTTATTTTACTTGTTGATCATTCAAGTAAATTTGTAGCAGTGACAAGCAAACACAGATGAAGTGAGTAAACACAGGAGTTAAAAATTTACAATAGTAAGAAGGCTTATTTATCATGCAAGTTAAAATTTGCAAATGTCTGACAGGTCAAGTATAAAATTTGAGAGTCAAATATCAAACATTCACTATTTTATGGTCTAGAAACAAACACACTCTTGTTTACAATCAATCCCTGACAATTGCACACTTAATTAAGGTTTGATTACACTTAGAAAACAGTACTGCATGTACAACAGGTGCACACTTTAATAGACTTAAGAATATTTTAGGTATTTCCAAGCTTAACTGTGGGTACATACAAACTTTTGACAGTTACAGCTTTGAAAATAAGCTCAACAGGTTGACTAATCAATTGTGATGGTAAACGCACCGTGAAGCTATAACAGTAAAAGTTTGTTTGTAACTATGGATTAGCTGGGGGGTGAAAAACCCTGATTTGCCAAGTTACAGATAACATCTATTCAGACACCGCAGATATAATGGTTAACAATATCTTAGACATTGGAATTTGTGCAGTGTATGAAAGTATTAATTCCAATGATATGCATTTTCAATTTTATGGCAAGGTGGACATCCAAACTGGTATGCCAGGTGCTCTTAATGGGACAATGTGTTTTGTAGGTAAGTTGAAATGAACAGCAGTAGTCAGTTAGTACAAAAAATGTACTTCAATGTAAAAATCCCAAAATCTACAATAATCTTTCAATTAGAGAAGACACCCATACATGAAACATGTCTGAAAAATGGTTAATCTTACTTATTCTTATGCTACTAAATGACCACCATGGTGAGGGCATTTCCCCCAGGTGAATGTTTCATAAAACTTTTGAAGAGGTCTATCAAACAATAAATGCTCGTGCCAAATATCTAAGCTCTAGGCATTGAATTTTTTCCACAAAAAATATCTGATGTGTTTTCATATACATAAGTCTACATGAAGCAAGTGACCTCCAGGGCAGGACAAACTTTGTTCAAGGTCATCATTAATATAACTTTTGTCTGACACATTAAGCAAAGCCTACAATGCTACATGCCAAATATCTAATCCCTGGTTATCCTAGTTTAAAACACATTTTGATGTAAGGAAATCTTAACATGCATTTTGCATAACATTTCTGCCAAAAAGTTTAAATTGGTTCAAAAGATAACCAGCAGACAAGAAATTTTGAAATTCATACATTTTGATTGTGACCTTGACATGAGGAAGGTCAAACCTGCGCTCTGCATATCATCTCAATATGGTCAACATCTCTGCCAAGTGTAATAGCTTTCTATTGGTTTGAAAAATATTTAAATTTTCTAAAAGACGTATAGATGACTAGGTAGTCCATTAACCTGGTGTAAAGTTACGCTTGTTCGGGTAAAAACCATACAAGTACCTATCCACTAACAGCAGCCAAGCTGGATTCACAACCAAAAACAACCTGAAAATTTTGATCAGAATGTGTACACATGAAAAGTCAATAAAAAATAATAAAATCAAACCATTAAGCAGGACTTCAAGGCTCTGTAGTGTCACTAATTTCTGTTTGATTTTACGGTACTCCTGTCGTTCCAGATCCAATGATTTCTGTTGGCTCTCATAATACTTCAACGTCTTCAGATGAGCACTGACTTTAGTCTGTTCCTCTTTAAGCAGTTTAGACATTCTATCTCTGGCTTTCTGTAGCTCCTCAATCCTATCATCTTGTTTCCCCTTTTCCTTCACTATATCATTTTTTTCTTTGTCTCGTTTTCTAACCTGTTATAACATAGTTTACTTAATGAAAAACACCATAAGTGAATTGATAAATTTTCATTACAATTTACGTATTAAATGTACCAAATTTAATATAAATGCATCAGGTTTTTTCTCTTCACAACTATGTCATAATACACCTAATAAATGTACCTTTATTTATCACATAAAAACAATCAATTTATCCTATTTAAACAATTTACCTGCATAAAAGCACCAAAATTCACATAATAAAATGCACAAGTGCATATAGGTTACCTTATAACTGCACCGAAATTCAATTTATCATTTTATATTTACAATCTATTTCCAGTTTATGCCTGTCTAATTTTCAAGACTTCAATTTATAATTCCGACCAGAAAAATGTCTTGTATTTTCTTGTTATATACATGTATTTATAAATGATTGCAAGTGTAAGTCTGTCTAGCTCATTTTGAAGTATACAGCACTATATTTACCTAAAGTTTATGTCTGACTATCTTAACTATATAAAAGGTTACTTACACAATACTTACCTCCATTGTAAGTTTATCTATCTTATCTTAAACTAAATAATATTTACCTCAACATAAGTCTGTTTATCTCATTTAAAACAATATAATTTACCTCCAACATAAGTATGTTTATCTCATTTGAAACAATATAATTCACCTCCAACATAAGTATGTTTATCACATTTGAAACAATATAATTTACCTCCAACATAAGTATGTTTATCTCATTTGAAACAATATAATTTACCTCCAACATAAGTATGTTTATCTCATTTGAAACAATATAATTTACCTCCAACATAAGTATGTTTATCGCAATTAAAACAATATAATTTACCTCCAACATAAGTATGTTTATCACATTTGAAACAATATAATTTACCTCCAACATTAGTATGTTTATCACATTTGAAACAATATAATTTACCTCCAACATAAGTATGTTTATCACATTTAAAACAATACAATTTACCTCCAGCATAAAAATGTTTATCTCATTTTAAACGATATATATATTTTAACTCCAACGCAATTCTGTTTATCTCATTTCAATTATTATATTATTTACCTCCAATTTAAGTCTGTTTATCTCATTTGAAACAATATGATTTACCTCCAACATAAGTAATACTATGTTTATCACATTTAAAATAATACAATTTACCTCCAGCATAAGTATGTTTATCTCATTTTAAACAATATATATATTTCAACTCCAACACAATTCTGTTTATCTCATTTCAATCAATAAATCATTTACCTCTAATTTAAGTCTGTCTATCTCATTTTGCAGTTTTCCATCATCTACAACACCGTCATTATCTTCAGGTGCATCAAAATATAATCTGTAAGTATAATATAGATACATGTATCATCAAATGACTTGAAACATTTATTACACAATATTGAACTTTTTAAAATTAGGCTCTAGTTTACAATTACACTAGCAATGTTTTGAGGTGGCCTCCAACCTAATTGCTAGATATTTTCTTGAGTAGAGTTTGCCACATGGTCATGAAAGCATGATTCCCTCATTTTCCTGATGTGGGAGCCCCTCATTTTCCTGATGTGGGAGCAGACAATTTTTTATGTGGGCATGGCAGAGGCAGACAATAGGTGACGACATCAGCTCAAGATTATTCTTGATTATTCAGGCCCCTCATGGACGGTTTGCAACAGCAATGCAGATGGTAGATAGATGATAGAATTACAGAAGGTTAAAAGAGGGTAATCTGCAATCAAGAAGACCTTGTTTAAGAATTCCATTTACTCATCATGACCACCAGGAATGTTAGGTGGACCAGACAAAACTGGAGACATGTTCTCTTCACTGATAAGTCTAGATTTCCCTAGACTTGACTGACAGACAGGCCAGACTCTGGAGAACACCTGGGCAAAGGTTTCATGCTGGAAATTCTGTTGAGCCTGAATGCTGCAGGGTGGGTCTCTTATGGTGTGGAGAATCAGCTAGGATGGACTAACTGACCTTGTTATGCTAAACAGAGGTACATTAACAGGTCAGCAGTTTACCTAGTATGTTAGAAACCTAGTATGCTAGAGCACAAGGTGTGTCAGAGCAGTTGTCTTTTGCAATGGGTCACAAAAATGCTACTAAGTCTGAACTTGCAAACATAAATGAGGTTGTCAAAATTTAGAAAATAAGTTCTGTGTGTGTGTGGGGGGGGGGGGTTCTCCCTGTTCTGTTAGTGATCTATCATCACTAACTTACCATATACTTAACAAATAGATCTGTCACCACTAAATTACCATATATCCTTTATCAATAGATCTGTCACAACTAAATTACCATATTCATTACTGTTATATAGTGTTGTTATTAATAATACCTTTCGATGATCTTTCTCTTATCAACCTGTACACGACAGCTAGGGCACGTCCTACCATTCTCTAACCACTGGTTCAAACAATGATTATGAAATGTATGACCACAACTAATTGCCGATATCACCTGCAAACAAATACCTCAAATATCAACTATGTATACATTATATTACATGCAATCTGTATAACATGTCAAAACTTAAATATTTTAATTATATAATATATATCAAAAATCATTATCACATTGTATAACTATTAAGTCCATCTGTAAATAATTTCAGTAAAGGCTAAAGCTTGGTTAAAATCTACAAAATGCTTTGTTGATAGTCATGAAAACATGGTCTGAAGGCATTTGTCTTTTAAAACTTCTGACCTTATAAATTAAAAATATGTACATAAACTACCTCTACAATATCATCCTTAGTAAATTTCTAGTTATTGTCTGGAAGCCATTTTTCTATTTTTAGTAACAGTGACATTGACCCCACAACTGACACCTTTATATCTATACCTGATCATCATTCTCAAACAGTTCCTGACAAATGATACATTGTGCCCGCATTGTGTGTCTAAAAATAAATAAACACAAATTATTATGATATATGATAATCTACATACTTATTTGCTGTATGGATTGGAGATACTTCTTATTTATAATTAAACACATTTTTATCAAATTAAATATAACAAGAAATGTTGAACGACACATAAGGTAATTTGTAACTTACCATATATGGGTACATGGAATTGTTCAGTTATAGAAAAAAGAAAAATAATGACCTACTAGTTATAACCAATCAATATATGAAATATAAAGACCTTGACCTTTGAACTAGTGACCCCATTGTGACTTATAAACATGTGAAATATGAAGACTTTGTGATAAATAGTTTTCATGATAATGACAAAAACCATTCCGACATTTAAGGCTCCTGTGACCTTTGACACAGTGATCCCAATATCATTCGCGGACATCTACTTGTTATGACCAATCAATATGTGAAACATGAAGACTTTGTACCATTCTGACATTTAAGGCCCCTGTGACCTTGATCTTATACATAGTTACCCTAAAATCAATAGAGGTTATCTAATAGTTATGAACAATCAATATGTGAAATATGAAGACTTTGTGATAAATAGTTTTCTAGATAATAAGCGGAAACCATTTTGACATTTAAAACCTCAGTGACCTTGACCTCTGCCCTAATGACCCCAAAATCAATAGGGGTCATCTATTAGTTATGACCAACCAGTATGTAAAATATGACAAACAATTTTTGTGTGCCCATGGTACTAAGAATTTATTTTAAAATATGAAAATTACAGTTACCGGTACTTTAGACAATTTTTCTGCGTTCATGTGTACGCAGGATTTATTTTTTTGTGCGTACAGGATGGCATTTTATGCGTATATGACACAGGATCAAGTGTTCGGTAAATCCCTGACAGTGGCAAACAGGACGATTCATACGAAGCCATACGATGTTTTCTTGGTTTATTTAAAATCCTCATTTAAAGACATGAAATAACACATGCATTTTTGATTTTCATATTACTGTGAAAAGTGCTGTACCGCTAGTGTGTCCTGGTGATTCCGTACAACTAGAACTTTGGCTGGTCCTAAGGACTGGTATGACTAGCCACTTCCTTACCTAAAAACAACTCAAAATCAAATTACTTTTTGGGTTACGGATAAGGGTTAGTGTTATTGGTTAGGGTTTGTGGGTTAGGGTTAGGATAATAAAATATGGATTTTAGGCTAGGGGGCATGTGGGGTGTTGCACTTAATCATTACCCCTCATGTACAGACTCAATGACAACTGTAATTTTGTTATGATTAATGCTTTCGAGGAATCACTATGTTTATAGATTTTTATACTTCAGAACAGCTGGTGTCAAGTGATGTGTGGCAGCCGTAAAAAGTTGCCCCTTACTTCACTTCAGTGTTGTTATAATTTTCTGGTATTTTGGGATCATTGATGCCAGCACTATTAAGTGTTGAGAATTGAGTAACGCTCAGGCCCGTGCAAGGGGCCATGAGAGATGTTGCATTTAATCATTATCCCTAATGTACAGACACAATCAAACTGAGTCTGCAATTTTCATGTAATTTTGTTGTGATTAATGCTTTTGATGGACCACTATGTTTCCAGATCTTTGGAAGCCTGAAACCCTGTTGTATCCATCTAGATATCTAGATACTCATAAATCACATCTTATTTAAAAGAAATAAAACTTCCCTGAATCCTTATTGTAAATAATTTATTTTGATCCTTCTGTTATAGCATTTACATTTACAAACCGTTTTCCCGATATGTCAAATTCAAAATCGTAATCCAAGTAATGGTCCTGCAGAGTGATCTCCTCTTTTTTTTTTGTACAGAGTATTTTTATTGGTCAAAGGTTTTTCACACGACCAATGAAAATACCCCATACGAATGCATCCGTTTATACATGTGTACTTTCATTTCTGATTGGAGAATTTGGCAAATAGGAAAAACGGTTTGTTATAACTTTATATGATGTTTTGATTGAACAGTCATTACAAATAATAATATAATTTGATCATATATATATGCGCATTTCAAAAAATATTCATTCATTTCCAATAAACTGCCGTTTAGTCGGGTAATTTTGAAAAAAAACGAGCGGTCACGTCTCTGTCGAGTTACGCTTGCGGTGACTTTGAGATTACATATCTTCTTATAACTTGAAATGATTGCAATGACAGCTGTATTTGAACTATTTCCTTTAAGAGTAATCAATTCCCTATCATTTGGTACCAAGATATTGAAAATTGGTGAAAAAATCTTTGAGTTATGGAGTTCATATTAAGAGGAGTACTGGAAAAAACTTTTGCTAAATATATAGATTATCTAGATCTATATCAATTTTTTATTTTTTGGGAAATGAAAGTAATTGAATTAAAAGCATGTACCAAATATTAAAACATGTTTCAAATTAAAAATGCTAAATTTTACATGGTTTTGAGAGGTAAAAGGGTTGTAGAGTGGGTGAGGGGGGCCCGGGGGCAGTGACTAATCAAAGCACCGAACACCTATGGTCAGACCATTTTACATACGATTTATACTGGGAGATACGCCACCTTTTATCTTTACTCGAAATACTACTGATAAGAATAGCCTGTCGTCAGCTAGTTCTGAAAGTGTTTATCGGGGTTCCACTATAGCTACTGAAATAATTTATTCTCCAACTAAAACTGGAGCGAGTAATTATGTGGCGAATAATCTATTTAATTTCAGTGCCTTTTAGCTAACAGCGCAATTTGTTCGAAATTAAAGGTCAATAGAAATATCTGTCTCACTGCTTATAAAATACATACGTGTTCCACAAATCTGTAAAAATGCGCTATCAAATCATTTTACACATTTGTAATCAGCGCCTTGATTTACCGTGATATTTTTTGTTTTATTTGTGAAGAGTATTCTTTGCACTCGGAACACCTCGTCGATTGGTACTACTAAAATACATAATGGAGATATTTTGGCGCAACGAGCACAATGGGTGCAAAAAATAATAAATTTGTACGTTAGCAATGCATTTTTTGACTTTGCATAAGTATGTGAGGAATAAAGTCATTTTTTGAAGATACAGAACTAGATACGAACTAAAATCAAGTTTTTATTACCAGCATTCATAGGAAAAGAGTCAACTCGGCCCTATACCAACTCGGCACGGGTCAACTCGGCACGGGTCAAATAGGGCCACTTTACAAAAATATATATAACATATTAACTTTGCTTTGCATGTTGTTAAGGTAAATGAATAATAAGAAATATCTTATTATTATATAATTATACATTGTACTTCTTCTGAAATAAAGTATATTTAGAAAAAAAAGTTATTTATCTGTCTTGCAGATTCGATAAAATTAATATAGATCTAAATTCTAATAAAATGTGTTTGTAAAGTAATATTTAAAAAAATGAAACAAAAACGTGTTTACTTAATATCTTAAGCTTCTAATTAAATCTTCCGTATAAGCGCATTGATTGTTGCCGAAATTTATTTACACGTGTCATACGTTTTTTTTTCTCTTCTATCAAATAGAAAGACCTTGTCTGTGCATTATCTAGTTAAAGTAATAAAGAACAGAACAGAATCGTTTATCTTTACTCGCAATTCTACTGATAAGAAAAGCTTGTCTGCTGCTAGTTCGAAACTGTCAATCCGTGTATTATAAATAATTACAATAATTACAATAAGTAGTGTTAACACAAACCTAAATATTAATAATTGAAAAGTGGGCCGAGTTGACCCGTGTCGAGTTGGAATAGGGCCGAGCTGACTCGGGGGCCGAGTACGTTTTAGGGCCGAGCTGACCCGGATTCCATTCATAGTAGCGGCGATCTTATTTTCGCGAAATTAGCTTATTTTCGGTATCCATCTATACCGCAGCATTCATTGTATTGTTGTCATACTTTTCATAACTCTGTTGGTATTGGTTATATTTTTAACATATATTATATATGTTTAATTTGATTTAGGTAGTGAATATATCAGATTCTAAATGAACGGTCAAATTAATGGACATAATTTCTGCGCAACGGAAAATAAAGATTTGTATAACGGGTATAATGTTTAAAGATAACTTAAAATCGTGATGTAAGTAATACAACTTGAGAATAATAAATAATAGCCTTTAAAAATGATTTACTTTCCTTTATTGTTGAAAATAGAATAAATCTAAATAATATTTACATGACGGCGAAATGGGCACATTTTCAGTGCATCGGAGATTATATTTTCATATAATTGTTTAGTTTAAGTTTACTACTACTACTACTACTATAATAATATGTAAAAAAGCAAATTTCAAATCGGAAAATTCGTTCGCACAACAGGGATATTTTGCAAAAAAAGAAGATTTTTAATTACATGGTCCATGATCTCAATTGCGGCAACGAATTCACCCACTTTCATTTATTAAAGTGTAATTTTGTAAAAAATGTTGTGTATACATTGTACATTTAATCAAAAGCAAAATTATGATATTAACAAATGGAGCCAGCAATCAAATACGCAGAAATCGTTAGCAATTAGCTACATATCGTGCACGTGTTTGGCGCGGGTGTTTATTGATTATAACATTAATAATATTTAATTTGACATAGAAATTTCCACCATTTTTGAGAATCATGTGTCGCGGTGCCATCTTTTATTTATGATTTATACACAGCTTAAAAAAACTGACACTTCTTATGAAAGAATTTAAGTTATAAGTTATCCTACATATTTGACTTCTCATATCTGTTTCCTGGTAATAACGGGTACTGTGGAAACATGGCCGTGAACAAAGTTGTGTTCAAATTTACATTTGTTGAGAAAAAATACCTAAACCACTTAGTCATTAATCCTTTTCCTTCCATTACGATACTGCATTCTATTTGATTTCGTTGCTATAACTGGACTCTATTAAGCACCCTAAAAGAAGAAAATCTCCTTTGTGCAGAACGATATTTTACGCCGAAAATAAGTCCATGTTTCCAAGGTTGTAATTCTTCTAACAATTATTTTCAGAATTTGTTATTTAATTTAAAGAAAAGACTTTCAATATGATGCTACATTCAATATGTTTGTTCAATTCCATTTTCAAAGTTGTAATTCAGGACGCGTCCTTTAAAGGAAAAACATACGTTGTGCTTAAATACATGCATATTTCTGTTGCGCCGCGTAAAAGTCCATTTTCATATAATCTTTCAAAACAAAATTTAATTCCACATTAAAAAAACAACATACGTTTAATAAACTAATTCAATTATTTAATTCTTCAAATTACTATTTAGGACAAACATTTTATTTCTTGGACAAACGCTTTTTTTTTAAAAAAATTCCGTTGCACCAAAAAAGCAAAATCTGCACTGAGGATAAGTCCATTTTCATTATATAATCTTTCAAAACATTACAAGTCGAAAATTGTCCATTTGAATATTAAAATAACGTTAACTATAGTTTACTATAATTATGATTTATAAACGTACATGCTGTACCCTAAACTAAAAATCTCCGTTGCACCATGAAATGCCCATTTCACCAGGCATATAACCTTTCAATGCAATTAAACATGTACAATTCATGAAATTTTTTAAAACATACTTACTTACAAGTGCTAAACAATTATTTTAGATGCTCGAATATAACCTATCGACTTTAAAAGAGGCGTTGTGCCGCTGTGACTGGATAGACATCGGAGATCTTTTGGCGCAACGGAGTGCAAAATTGCCTACCAATATCACAGAAGCTAGAAGGTTTCCTGCCGAGATAAATTGTTTAAACAGACCCTTGTAGAAATTTATAGGAATCAGCTTTTCATCATTATTAATAATATTTAAAGTACAACTCCTAAATATGGACTCGGCCCGGTGAATTTTCATTTTCTATGTTATATAGTAAATCAATCACATTTAAGGCATAATTCTGGATTCCACTGTTCTTGATGAATTATATACTATCTTCAACTTTAAACATTAACACTATCTCAGTCCAATGAGGCCCAAAATATAATAGGTTAGCCATCTACTTTTTTCAGAAATCTTCATTCTGTTGTAACACTGTTTAAATTCACCACTTTAAAAACTCCTGACTGCTGGTGGGTAGTACATCTTTAATCCTTCCGCCAACAAATGAGTTCCTGGAGAATACACAAAAAACAACTTTTAAAGTCATCATATAACACACAAAAACTACACACATGCAATAAATACACTTTAATTATGACCAATCTAACTAGAGATGACTTAAATTGCGCCACTTCAAAATTTTAAAGAACTACTTTCTACAACGGGTTGGGTCTAATTCCGTACCGGGTTGAGACCTAAATGAATCCAAAATTTATACTAATTTCCTAGTAATTTAGTGTTATATAAGTACAATAATAAAGGTTTGACATGTCTCTAGCAAATTACATTAATGCAGTACAATTTCTTAAATATGAACCTTCATGCGAAAAATCAGGCTAGGCCAATAGAATTTTTACGCTAAAATTTATATTACAAATTCTGTCACATCTTTTGATTCTGTCAATGGATTTTCTTCGAATAAAGTTTAATGTTACCGGCTAATGTAAGTTAGTCATTTACCATGAAAGAATAAGACCTTATTGCTTTAAAATTGTAATAAAAACTCCATTTCTTTTAATGAGAGCATGAAATTTTGGGCTAAAATACAAGTAATCACAATTAAACGTGCTTTTTTCATAACTTTTTCTTTCAATATTGTAATAAAACTTACTGATTATGATTTTACCTATATATCATGGTAAATAAAGTAAAGTACCAACATATCTACCCTACATTGTTTGCTTAAGATATTAATAAAGACAAACAGAGGTAATCTTAAGGTTAGCAAAGAGGTTACCATATCCTCATGGGCTGCTATGTCTTCTGACAAAGTAAGATTAGCCAACTCTCACACAAATAAGGCTTAAAAAAGATGGCACACACCGTCTCCCACTTTAAATCATTGAGTAGTCTTAATATAGACAGAATTAGAGAAATTTTCTCCTGATATACATCAAAATATCTACCAAATATTGCCCGAGCATTGGGAGTCGTTACCGTCAATAACCAAAGTTAGAAACTAGACATAACGGGTTGGGTCTCATTCCGTACCGGGTTGAGACCATATATAAGACTTTTGTGGAGCCACTTTTTTGTGACCGCATGTCTTCAAACGTAGTCTCCAGCATGAATGGCACTCAGTGTGTTAAATTCAATCATGGCTTAAAATTAAAACCATGATTCAAAAAACCTTTCAATCAACAAGTAAACAATGATGCTAAAACAGTTAACAATATGCAAGAGGCTTTTTTATATTATAAGTCGTTTATTTTACAAATTATAAAACATTATAACTATTTAAGCTATATAAATTAACATAATTACAAAGACCATAAAACAAGCAAGAATCTAAATAGCAGTAAGATCTAATCAACTTTGACTTTTATCATACAGAATTTTGTTCGGCCTGACTGTTAATTTACCATATCTATATTTAGCTCCATGCCAGTTATTTACATTTATTTGTTTTCTTTTTGTAACCTATGTGACATGCATACCGTGCATCCGTAGATCTCACAATTCCAAAAAGCGCCATACTACTGGACCAAAGCCTAACCAGAAAAAATAATTATTTTTTCAACACAATATTGTTTATCATATTTTTAGAACATGAATGTGTGTGCATTTCAATTGTTTTAATTAACCATTCACGTAAAATACAAGATTAATCATCAATTAATCATGTACAATTATTTCTAGTGACCAAAAACATGTATTGTATGATGTATTTGTAAGAAATTAAAAAGACAATGATGATGAGTGTAATATACATGAGAAGTATTAAATGCCGCCCTTCCTTGTTGATCTTGTTTTTTTTTCATATTGTAAAAGTCTATCCAATCGGAAATAATTGCACAGCTTAGATAGCCCTTGTCTATACTGGTCTTGGATAGGTGCTTCTGCAACGTCACTGAGAAAAAAAAATCTAGTGATATAAAGGAGAGATATATGTAGTGACACTTCTTAAAATAATATATAATATTAATATAATACTTTTTTTTTAATCGCTATATTTAATATTTTAAAGCACAACTAATTATGGTAAAAAGAGTTTTCGCTTTGAAGCATCTAAAATCTGGAATAGTTTATCTAATGATCTAAGATGTACATCTGACTTAAATGAGTTTAAACGACTAATTGAAACATGGAGTAATGACAAGTGTACCTGCTCTATGTGCATCTAATCGTTAATGTTTCTATTTTACTTGATTCCTGTTTGTTTTTTTTTGCTTGTAAATAAATTTAGTCTTTTCCTTAAATTATGTACTATGTACCTGTATATATGTAAAACCCTGTTATACTACCTTTAATAGATATGACTGTATTTTCATTGTAAATGCTCAGATCTCATTACAATGACTATATAAATTAATTGTATGTATTATTATCTTATGGTGTCTGTTTATTTTTGTTTCTATTATCTTATGGTGTCTGTTTATTTTTGTTTCTTTGTTTCTTGTTATTATTTTCTATATTTTGTTCATGTCGGATACAAGCTTAAAGCTTATGTTTTGTACTGTTAACCATAACCGACTATAAATAAAGTTTGTCTTACTGTCTTACTGTCTTAAAGTCACTTTCGCTTATTTTTACCTACTTTCGTCAAAAAAAGTTACTTTCATATTTTAGTCAAACTTCTCTAGTATTATATAATAATCTATAACATGTTTAGATACAAATGTCAAATAAATTCAATATATACATATCTTTTATTTTTTTTTCAATTTATTAATTAAAGCATGTAGGCCTATGATGATTTTATTTTGCAAATGCAGATCGGATGTTCTGTATGGGTCGAATACCTAAGGAGCGAATCGAAGTGGGACGAATAGTCACAATACCCAATTATAGAGGTCAAGGTTATTTGAAAAAACGTGCTTATGGAAACTGTCAATAATGTCTCAAATCTTGCGAATAGGTGGAAGATTGTCATTGTCAACGTTCAGAACTAATGACAAACATACTGTCTGCGAATCTTGTTACCTTTTAAGAAATGGCAAGTAGAAACAGTAGTTATTTATATTCAGTTATACAAGTTTGGGGAATTTGTGCCAAGAAATAATTTGGTGTTGGTGATAGAAGTGGGGAAATCGGCAGGCTCAATTCTGAGGATTGTTTCATAGGTTTGGAGAGAGATACTTGATTTAATTATGATTTGACAGCAATGACTTTTCACCTTACATAACACACAATTGGGTTATGTGAGTGGCTCCCCTTTTCGATCTGCACATACAAACACCATTGACAAATTTATTTTGCAAACCGTAAATCAAACAGTACACCCCCTGGTGTACAGTCTTCACCCCTCGACGTCGTTGTCTACCAGGTGGATGTTGTCGAGAAACCCTGTTGAAGTTGAAGTCAAAATATTTTGCATACCAGGTCACATGTCTTGAACATGTAACTTGTATTCTGCTAATTTGTCAATGTTTAAAAAACTCCCTAACATATCATTATTCATAATTTTATATTAAAAGACAACAACGTACGCTTCCCTTAGGCCAACAAATTGTACTGTGCGATAAGACATTGTGCAATTTTGTGTCAGGGCAATATCTAGCCTCTAAAGCAAGATTCTGATCTAGAACAAAAATATCTCAGAATCTGGATTTGGCACGTCAGTATTTTTTGACTAGGTAATTATCATACAGCCATCGTGACAAATGCACATGATAATCAAATACATGTAATATGACAAGATTTATAAATCTAGCATCCATATTTCCAGAATTATCTCCTCCTTAAACTTTGAATTTTTCTTATTCATTCAATAACTTTCTTATTTCTCATGGATTTTATTTGATTAGATTTACAAGTCATGGCTTTCCATGATTATTTTCATTTTGAACTTGAAATTTATTTGATTTTTTTTTTTTTAATTTTCTTCTTTGTTACTATATAATGGTATCTTTAACCTTAAGATAATTGTTCTTTGTTACACTTACATCATGTATGACCATGTTCATAAGTCTAACATCTTTATTTCAAGAGTAAGCTTCTCTTTAAGAATTATGCTTGTTAAATGTTAAATTCTTGTCACAACAAGGGATGTTTAAAGATTAACCTTCAAAGTATCTTTCAGTCCGTCTGTATGTTCCGAAAAACTGCTTTCTGAGATCACTTTTAAAGAACTTGAAACGTTTTGAATAAATTTACTTAAGATAGATAAAAGTTTAAGCATTAGACTTAGTTATGGAGAAAATTTGATCTTTTGATTATCTGTTGTATAAACATAATTTCTTTACTAGGCAGGGAAACTTACATTACTATGATACAGACAAACTAAGAACTCAAAAGATTCTTTCATGTCATTCATTCATGTCATTCATTCATGTCATTCATTCATTCATGTCATTCATACATTCATGTCATTCATTCATGTCATTCATGTCATGTCATGTCATTCATGTCATGTCATTCATTCCATGTCATGTCATCATGTCATGTCATCATGTCATTCATTCATTCATTCATTTGGATAATTGAATGGCAAATGGCCCTTCAGAATGTTGCTGGGGTTCTAACCGGTAGGCAGTAGGGGACTTATGGATTACTTGCAATACTTTGATAATTGATTGTTATGAGAATGATCATGTGCATAACATAGGTTTGGGAAAACCTTGTATGGAAAAACACATTTATGTTTTATTGTGAGAAACTACAATACATGTACCTAGAGCTTAGATATTTAGCATAAAGCATAGCCTTATTAACCTTTACAGAACTGATATTAATTAATCATGCCCCTTGGGTCAATGTTGGTCCCAACCCAGGGATCACTGAGATGATATAGTCTTGTATGAGAAAACACATTTCAGTCCTCTTTTGTGAAACTACAATACCAAGAGCTAACAGGGCTTTTTTCACAGGTTGGTGAAGCAGCCCTGCCCTTACTTTTGGGGAAGAATTACATAGTATATTTGCAAAAGGGGAAGAAAAACCTGATGTAAATTCAATTTTTGGGGAAAACTGCATGATTTGAAGAATTTTTCTTTGGAGAAGCAGCCCTATACTGGCCCCTGCTGTAGAAGGAAAAAACGCCCTGGCTAAGCAATTTGGCATGCAGCATTACCTTGTAAAAGTCTGCAAAATTGATATTAATCATGCCCCTGTGGTCAAAAGTGGCCCTGTCCTGGGAGTCACTTGCTTTAACTAGACTAAGGTACAGGAAAACACATTTTATCTTTTTGTGAATAAATACTATGCATATAGCATGTCCTAGTAGACTTCTATAAAAGCTTAATGAATCATGCACTCAGGGTAAAAAATGCTTCCACTGTGGATGTCATATACATGTAGTATCATAAGGATAATTAAGTTTTTCTTGACTGGGTCTCTAACCTAATTGAAAGATTATTTTTGATAACTCAAATTTACTTTTGTGTTGCTCTTATCGTATATTCATATTCCTTAATATATTGATAATACATGTACATGTTTAGCTATGTGAATATGCCACTATGTCAGACAAATGAAATGAGCTATGAAACAATTCTTGTTTTAATTGTGTGTTATTAAAATGAGATACTGTAAAAAAAAATAAGCCATACTCATAAAAGATTTTTTTTATAAATGAACATTTAAAATTTATAATATTAAGAAAATCAACACATGGAATGTTTAATACTTTACTCAAGACTACAAGACAGCAGTATATTGTACAAACACTAGCATCTACGTTAATTATTACATGCATAGATTTATATTGTTTTCGTCACATGTTATACAGAGTTATCTATCACAATATGTTATACAGAGTTATCTTTCTTCATAAATATTACACAGTTATCTTTCTTTATAGGTTATACAGAGTTATCTTTCCTTATAAATTATACACAGTTATCTTTAAAAAATTTACAGTTATCTTTCTTTATAGGTTATACAGAGTTATATTTCTTTATAGGTTATACAGAGTTATCTTTCTTTATAGGTTATACAGAGTTATCTTTCTTAAAAATTATACAGAGTTATCTTTCTTTAAAAATTATACAGAGTTATCTTTCTTTAAAATTATACAGAGTTATCTTTCTTTAAAAATTATACAGAGGTATCTTTCTTTATAGGTTATACAGAGGTATGATTATCTTTCTTTATAGGTTATACAGAGGTATCTTTCTTTATAGGTTATACAGAGTTATCTTTCTTTATAGGTTATACTCCGTTATCTTTCTTTGTAGGTTATTCAAAGTTTTCAACACAAACTAAACTTGGACCTAATCAAACATTTTTCCGTAGAAGGAGAAAGAAAAAGCAGCTCCCTGACAAGAAAGAGTTACATCAACAATTAGTTAAACGTAAGCTACTTTTTTCTTGGTTAAAACATAGTTTCTTTCCATTCGGTACATTTTGTAAGTAGTAAAACCCACTATCTTTGTAAGCAATAAGTCTGTTAGGCATCATTAAATTCATTTTGGGTCGAGATGACTAAAAACTGAACCAGAATTTAAAAAAGTAAACAAAAACAAAAAACAACTTTAATAAAAATACTTTCAGTAAGTTCAAGAATCTATTTCACTAACTGTGAAGACTGGAACATTAAAATGTTTTACTATTACTCTTTGTATTTGTTTCAGTACTGGATGCATCACTGCTACAGTCATCAGCCTCTACTGGAAAAGGGTATCGTTATTTAGAATCTGAAGTCCCCTTGAATATAAAGCCAGAATTCTGTAGACTGAATAAAGATAATCTAAGACTTGGTTACCTGGAAACAGACAGAAATGTTGGTTATTTACAACAAAATGACAGTGAACTAACAGAAGGTGTACCATCTTATAAACATTCAAAAGATGTTACGAAAGCTCAAGTATCAAATGTAAATTATTCATCTGTGATAGCAAAGAAAGAATATTTAAGTAAAGAAAATGAACTGGACATGTTTGAAGGATTTATTAAGAAACGGTATGATGGATTTCAAAGACAACATATAAATAAACCTGAAGATCAGAAAAAAGAAGTAAGTACACCAAGACAGAGCCTTAAAAGTGGAAAAGAGGACATTAAGTTTAAGAAAGGCAGCAGAAAGAAAAGAAATAAGGCTGAGTTACATGAACTTTATGAGAGGAAAAGTAAAAAAATTCATGATAAAAAAGTAAAAAGAAAAGAAGAAAATGAAAAAAATGAACAAATAAATAGAAAATTGTTAAAGAACCCGCCTAAATATTCGAAGTTACCGTCAAATTTAAACGTTGCTTTGTTTGAAGAGGGTCTGAATGAGGTGAAAGCTTTGTTTAAATATGAGCCTGCAGATTCAAATTTGGAGCAGTTGGAACTATTACATAATGATGAAAGCAATGAAAATGTACAAGGAACTGAAGACGGTATAGAAGTAGTAACAAAAGTTGGAGAGGAAAGTTTAGGTGAAAATAGGGATAGTGCTGATAATACTGTAGAAGAAGGTGAATCTTTAAACGATGTAACTGACACTATACCAGAAGCTGAATTGGCCGTATTAAAAGCTTTAAGGTAAAACATGGCAATATTGTTAGTAAGACTTTCTCAAGAATTTTAAACTAGCTTGATTTCTTTAATACTGCATATATAGAAGCAAGGTATATTTCATGGAGGCTTTAGAGATGCACTTTGTAAAACAAAAGAGAAACTTAAATTGTAAATTATACAAATTTATCAACCTGTTCAGTTAAAATTCAATCTATCTTTTAATGTTTGGTTAACTTTATTAAGGATCTGTGGCAGTATGTCAACCACAATTGTTTCAAATGACATCTCTTTAACATATGAACTAAACTTTATAAAACTTACTATTTATGCTCGGTTCCTTGCACGAATCCCCTACCAAAGATGTTTAAATGCATACAATTAGCAAAAATATTATTATCCCCCGCTGAAAAATTTCGGCGGAGGATATAGAAATAGTCTCCGTCCGTCCGTCCGACCGTCCGTCCGTCCTTCCGTCCGACATTTTTGTCCGGTGCATATCTCTAAAAGTATTTGAGTTATCAACTTGAAACTTCATAGGTGGATAGACCTCATTGAGGAGGAGTGCAGTGCACAAGAATGATAACTCTACCTTGCATGATTTTTGAGTTATTGCCCTTTGTTATTTTTCAAAATTGATTTTTGTCCAGAGCATAACTCCAAAAGCCTATGAGATATTAACATGGAACTTCATAGGTGCATAGATCTCACTCAGGACGTGTGCAGTGCACAAGAATGATTACTCTACCTTTCATAATTTTTGAGTTATTGCCCTTTGTTATTTTTCATACCTAATTTTTCACCTGAGTGGAGCATAACTCAAAAAGTGTTTGAGATATCAACATGAAATGTCATAGGTGGATAGATCTTATTGAGGAGGAATGTTGTGCACAAGAATGATAACTCTTCCCTATACAATTTTTGAGTTATTGCCCTTTTTTTTCATGCTATTTTGTCCAGAGCTTATCTCAAAAAGTATTTGAGGTATCAACTTGAAACTTCAAAGGTGGATGGATCTCATCGAGGAGGAGTGCAGTGCTTAAGAATGATAACTCTACCCTGCATTATTTTTGAGTTATTGCCCTTTGTTATTTTTCAAAATTAATTTTTGTCCAGAGCATAACTCAAAAAGCCTTTGAGATATCAAAATGAAACTTCATAGGTGCATAGATCTCATTCAGGAGGTGTGCAGTGCACAAGAATGATAACTCTACCTTTTATAATTTTTGAGTTATTGCCCTTTGTTCTTTTTCATACTTAATTTTTCTATTCAATTTTTTTCTCAAAAAGTATTTGAGGTATCAACTTGAAACTTCATAGGTGGATAGATTTTACTGAGGAGGGATGCAGCACACAAGAATGATAACCTACCCTGCATTATTTTTCAGTAATTGCCCTTTGTTATTTTCAGCCATCAGTATTCACATAGGTTTCAAATCTGTAATCACTATAGCCATCAGTTTTCATTACCAAAAGACCTCTTAAAATGGAATTATTCCCCTCTACTACATATACATTCTTCCAATGAGCAAACACATTCGGCGGGGGATGGCCATGTTGACATGGCTCTTGTTTAAAAGTACAATGAATGCAAATTCCTTAATAAATGCTCCCTCCCCATACCTATTTGACATAGGAAAAAAGACTGAATTACCAAGACTATAATGGGCTATTAGTAAGTCCAAAGGAGCATCCATGGTGGAGTGGTTAAGGTCGTTGACTACAAACCACTTGTTGTAGGTTCAAGCTGTGCAAGGATCATCAGATTCTAGATGTGAGAAAGCTATCCAGCTTGCTTATGAAACGTCGGTGGTTCTACTCAGGTGACTGTTTATACCTGAAATATTGCACAGAGGGGCACCTGAGGTTTACCTCCAGCAGTAAAGCTGGAAAGTCACCATACAGTGTAAAACCCAACCAAAAACAAAAATATAATAAATCCAAGGAACTCCACACAAATTCTAATACTTCTAATCTTGTTATTGCAGTAAATATAACCTAGTGGTGAACAACTCTAAATCAGTAGGTTCTTTATATTTGAATGATATGTAACTTTTTAATGTCCCCTTCTTGGAAAATTTAACATCTATGGGTGTTTATCAGAAAATATATACTGTACAGCAGATAAAACAAATATTAAGTTTGCTAAAGAACAAATTATTTTGATAGAAGGAGGAAAAAGGATGTTCCGCAGGCTTTGACACTAGAAGAGTGGGATGAACTTGAGATGATGCACAACGTATTCCACGAGGACACAACTGCTGGCGAAGATATCAAATATGATCATATAGTTTCTGATTGGGCACCTGATGTAAAACACATTGAAGGGATATTAACATCTAAGGTGAGTATTTTTCTATCTGTCTGATACTATGAAAATGGAAATAAAGATACAAGAATGGTATATAATGCAAATGATGTTAAGTCAGTATTGTTACACAAGTGTAATATTATTTTTATTTAACGGCTTTATGACACTTCTGCGTCTTGGTTTGTGTGATATATCAGTATCTCAACATTTAATGACATATAACTACCTTACTGGCTGGTTTGGCTGGTTAAATATGAACATAGTCATACTTGCTGGCTTGGAATTCATGTATCATTAATCATAAGGAGGGCTGGTAAAATTGGAATTTTATTTTACAGGCACAAAAGAAATTGAAAGAAAAACAAAAAAAGGAAAAGTGGAAACATTTAACTGTTGACGAAGATCTGATTCTGCATAGTAAACAAGAAATATTTAATGAAGATTTACTCTCCTATGTCGGGGCTTGTATAAGTGTTGGTATAGTAAGTGTTCTAAAGTTTATATTATATATCTTCAGCATTTTTTTTCTCTACTTTGGGAATGGTGCCGGTACCAGATTGATTGGGAAAAAATGTGTTATTTTGACTTACATTGGGAATTATTTTAATGCATTTTTTCAGCTACAAATAAGATTAGTCATCATGAATAAAGATAGCTAACAGCTTCCACTGTCCAGGTAGAACTATTAAGTGGTGATTTATATGAATATGTTGGATTTAAATGATTTCAGAGAAATCACTTGGCCATGTGGGCATTTTGAACAGCCATTTTGGGAATTTAAACATTGGAAATTGGGAATTTTAATGTCTATTTTCTTTTGGGAACAGTACCGTTTTAGGGAAGTAGTTAATATATAAAGAAAAAAAAACACTGGAATCCTACATAATATTGCTTTTTCAGTCTGATCTATTATAAACCTTAAACTGCTAACTTGATTTGTTTTAAAGCAACATGCCTCCAGATTCATGCTAATTTTCATGTAAATGTTTAACATGTATTAAATAAATTAAAATATTGTCAACTGAACAGTGAAAGTACTCTACACATTGTAAGTGGCACTTTAAATTTTCGAAAATTACCAAAATAGGCCAAAATAAGCCAAAACAGCACTTACTGTGTTAATCACAGAATTGTGGTGATAACTACTGCAAAATCATTCATTAATTGCATATAACATGTATATTAAGTCTTGAATTGTGTATATTTTTACTGTTCTTAAAATGTTAGTACACTTTTTTTCAAGATTGATTTTCTTAAAATATTTTGGCTCATCTGGATGTGTGCAGCTTTAAACTTGATTTTGTTCACTGTTCACACTACCAGGAAACACTGATATAATGATATCATTCTGTAGCAATGTTTTGAGCAGATATACCTTCAGTAACCCTGTTCACCTACATTAATAACAGTTGGTTTAAACATATTTATGTTAGCTCAATTGCAAAACAAGTTCTTGCAACTTACATTAATCACTTTCCTGGAACCAACCAGTACTGGTGTCATATGAAGAAACATTTACATGGTTGTGACCCGAGTAGGGCTCAAACACATGATCTCTTGGTTGAGAGGCAGACACCTTAACCACTAGGCCACCGCTCCCCTTAATAACAGTTAAAATGATATAAGCATGTGAGAAAGTTTATGCACATTGTTTTCTTTTTTTTAGGCTGACAGAGCCTTGGAAGATATAAGAATGTACCGAGCCAAAAATGACATAAAATACAAAATTACTGATGTGAGGACATACAATCTGCTACTTCGAGGTCTCGGGAAAGAGGTTAGATACTGTTATACTGATATTGTTCTATCAAGAAAAGTCTTATGTTTTAATGCTTGAAAAGAAAAAAGAATATAAATAGAAAAATCTTGTAATAAAAATAAGGGGTGTCAGGGTTAGCAGAAATGATAACCGTTTAAACGGTGAATTAGTAACCGAGTTAAATGTTTAATCGACCATACTAATAAAATCTTTAAATTTTCAACATTAACTTTGTTTCTTTATGACAAGATATGCCATTTTGTTCATATTTTGTTGCACTTAATATGATTACAATACATATCCGAATATCTAGTAAATATTTTCCGCTAGGATCTTACCATATTCAATCAGATTGGAAAAATACATTGTTGAGTACAACTTAAATACAAACAATTGTCATAAAAAAACTTAAGGTAATATTTAGAATCAATTTTAAACTTTTCCGCCCCTTAGTCAAAAACTAACCTCGGTTTATTTTCTAACCAGTTTTTGCTAAAAACCGACCGTTCTTGTTTAAACGGATAAACGTGATGCCCCTAATAAAAATGAACGGAAATTATTTACTGGAAAAGTATTGCAAGTTCAGCTTGAAATTCACAGGAGAATAGATCTCGTTGAGAAGTGTAGTGAATGTTTTCGTTGATAAGGAACATGTTTTATTTATAGAGAATGTTGAAATGAGCCGTGTCACGACAAAACCAACGTTTGCGACCAGCATGGATCCAGACCAGCCTGCGCATCTGCGCAGTCTGATCAGTATCCATGCTTTTCAGATCGACTATTCGATAAGAATAAGTAGAGCTATTGCAGTCACCCGAGCGTCGGCGTCGGCGTAACCACTTATGTTAAAGTTTTTGTAATAGTTTAAATATTTTCAAAGTCCATTGACATATGGCTTTGAAACTTTGCACACTTGTTCACCATCATGACCCCAACCTGTAGACAGGAGGAGGTAACTCTATCAAGCATTTTGACAGAATTATGCCCCTTTTTCGACTTAGAATTTACGTTAAAGTTTTTGTAATAGTTCAAATATTTTCAAAGTCCATTGACATATGGCTTTGAAACTTTGCACACTTGTTCAACATCATGACCCCAACCTGTAGACATGAGGAGGTAACTCTATCAAGCATTTTGACAGAATTATGCCCCTTTTTCGACTTAGAATTTACGTTAAAGTTTTTGTAATAGTTCAAATATTTTCAAAGTCAATTGACATATGGCTTTGAAACTTTGCACACTTGTTCACCATCATGACCCCAACCTGTAGACAGGTGGAGGTAACTCTATCAAGCATTTTGACAGAATTATGCCCCTTTTTCGACTTAGAATTTATGTTAAAGTTTTTGTAATAGTTCAAATATTTTCAAAGTCCATTGACATACGGCTTTGAAACTTTGCACACTTGTTCAACATCATGACCCCAATCTGTAAACAGTAGGAGGTAACTCTATCAAGCATTTTGACAGAATTATGCCCCTTTTTCGACTTAGAATTTATGTTAAAGTTTTTGTAATAGTTCAAATATTTTCAAAGTCCATAGACATATGGCTTTGAAACTTTGCACACTTGTTCACCATCATGACCCCAACCTGTAAACAGGAGGAGGTAACTGTATCAAGCATTTTTTTTACTATCAAGCACTAAGAATAGTCGAGCGTTGCTGTCCTACCGACAGCTCTTGTTTGCTATCAGTTTCTCTACTTGTAAAAGAGTTGGTAAGCGAACAGCATGGATCCTGATCAGACTGCCCGGATACACAGGCTGGTCTGGATCCATGCTGGTGGCAAACGCACTATGTTGGTTTTGTCGTGACACGGCTCAAATATTTTTCTATGTTCTCAGGAGACGGACTTGTCAAAAGTTCGGGATGTGTTCTCGTACATCAGGGAGGACGGATTGAGTCCAACATTAGAGACATACATGGTTTGTTTGTCGTGTATTGGGAAATCCAGTGACTACAATGTCATGATGGCATCTTTAGTTGTTAGAGATATGATAAATGAGGTAAGTTCTTGAGCAGTATGACAATTATAATGTACTGTGTATATGTATATGAAGACTTTCTAAAATTGGGTTATTGTTAAAACATTTTATATTCAGTAATTAATCAATGTGCGTCCTGCGTCAAATATGCATGAAAATCAAGAAAGACACAAAGTTTTGTTATATATGAGTAATACATTACTTGATTTTATTTGTTTTAATTATTTACATGATTTAAAAACAAATTTGTTGTATGAAATAATTTTCATTAATTGGAATATAACAGAACTTTAATATGATTTATCACAATTATTCAGATTTATTTTGTTTCATAGATTTTAATAGAAAAAAAGTTTTATCAGTTATTGTCAATATTTTATTTTTAAGATTATTTTATTGTTGTAGGGTTTGGATGTAAAGGACATCTTTAACAAGTGTACGTTTGTGTACAATGAAAGATGCAGAGTCTATCAGGTATGAGGAAGTGTTTATTTGCTGGGGTTTATTGCAAAATTGGTGCCAGTGAGGTGCCAGTTTGGTGCCAGGGTTTATTGCCAGTTTGGTGCTAGTTTATTGCCAGTTTGGTGCTCATATATTGCCAGTTCTGTGCTAATTTATTGCCAGTTTGGTGCCACACCAGTTTGGTGTCAATTTGCCAGTTTATTGCCAGTTTGGTGCTGGGATTTATTGCCAGTTTATTAGAGGTGTAACGATTCATCGATGCATGGATGCATCGCGATCTGCCCTGTCCTCGATGTATGCATCGTAATGAAATTACAAATTCCAATATATTGCGATGCAATACAAATTTCATCTCCTGATGTATCGATATAGCGGGAACGTATTGCAATACACTAACAATATCTAGGAATATAAGGACAAACGTCTTTTTTGAAAGTCTGAAGAACGAAAACAGGCTTGGATGAAAACAATGAACAAGCCCGACTATTTTCATATCATCGTTGTCATCTCGTTTCCCCATGTCCGCAATCATTTAACGGTAACTAACCAAGTTTTATCAATTCCATATAAATGGGCTGGTGTTCTTTGAACTTGTTTATAATTAAAAAATAATTAGAGATCTATGCGTTTTCAAGAAAAAACAACTTACAAACATGAATTTGTAATTTTATTTAGTCGCACTTAATGTCGGATTAAAATAGTGATGGTGACAACATCCCCATGTGATATTCGTCACGTATTTATACTTTCATTTCCGTTGACATCATTTTCCCGTAAAAAAACAACAAAACAAACAAACAGAAAACATGTAGACTGCAAAAAAATTAGAAGTGGAAACTATAGTTAATCCTCCCTTGTCATATAATTCACGAGTTTTGGGAACATAGTAGACAGTGTTGTATAATGTGGAAGACCGGACGTCGAGTGTTTGCAAAATTTGCAAACTCAAAAAAAAAAATAATACTCTGGGGTTGAGCACAAATCTTTCGAGAAAACTGAGAGTGAAACGGATAAACTGTTATTTTCAAAGTTGTTGACCTATTTGTTAACCACTTGTTACTATTTTTTTTTCACAAGAAAAATCTTTAGTGGTGTATTGTAAGACTGAAATGTTAAACTGCCATTTTACAGTAGTGGACTTTTAAGTGTTAGAATAGTAGATATCAGTTTGCTGTTTTGGTATAATTAACAATACCTTTAATCCTTAAGTAATCAGAAAAGTAAATTGTTAAAAGATCAAAATCGGAAAACCAAGTTGTAACAACAAGATAAAGAGTTTATTTTTTTGTTATTGTAATAGTTTTGTATAATATTCATAATTATGCTGTAAACAAATGGCCAAAATTTTATATACTAAGTCTGAAAGTCAGTATCGTGATACGTATCGCATCACAACATAAGAATCGCAATAAGCATCGCATTTCTTCAAAGTATGCAATATATATCGTGAATCGCATCGTTTTGAAAAACAAATATCGTGATACGTATCGTGACAGAAAAAAATGGCAATGCACAGCCCTACAGTTTATTGCCAGTTAATTGCTAGTTTCATTCCCATGCCAGTTTATGACATTATGTCAGTCTCATTGAGACCTTTTAAATGCAAGGTTTATAAAAATGCTTGTCATAACAGCTTTAGCTTTACTGGGTGAGGAATAGGAAAAATTGATCTATATGTATGTATTTACTATTTATTATGTACTGCCACAAAAGGGCTGGGGCATATAGTGTTAACCTGTTCCTTCAGTCTTATTATTCCATCATTCTGTCATTCCGTAATCATCAGTTTTCATTCATTATCTTTGCAACAGTTGCACACATTCAGGTCAAAATTGACATACGGATATATCACAGGAAAATGCAGGTCAGATTTGAATTTGGTCATGGTTCTGTAATTTTTGACAGAGTTATGACCCTTTTTCAGTTTCTATTCATTGTCACTACATAAGTTGTACATATTCAACTTTGACGTATGGATACGTGAAAGGATTGCACTGGCCAAGTTACAATTTGGTCATGGTTCGATGATTTATAGCAAAGTTATGCCCCTTTAACTTTGAAAAAAAAAAAAAAAATTCAGTTTCATTATCTCTTCAACAGTGGTACACATTCAATTCAAATTAAATATTTAGATACATCATAGGCCAAGTTTGAATTTGGTCATGGTTTGATGATTATTGACAGAGTTATCCCTCTTGAGCTTTAAATTCAGTTTCTGTTCATTATCTTCCAAACAGTTGTACACATTCAACTCAAATTTAACATTTAGATACATCATAGGAGTAAGCAGGCCAAGTTTGAATTTTGTCATGGTTCTATGATTTTGAATGTTTGAAAAAAAATTGAAAAATTTTCATTTTCTGCACTGTTACTTTTGTAGAAATGTATTGATAAGGTTGAAATTGCATGTGCAGGTATTTAACCAGAAAATACAAATCTAAGTTCAAATTTGGTTTTGATCCGATGATGTTATAGTGCAAACCTATAATAAGAATGTAATATTTCTCTTTGAACAGATACTGAAAGAGGTTATTCCAGACTTTGAGCCGAACCCACCCGTTGTTAGAACAGATTACAGTGGAGAGTTGGTGGAGCCTCTTAATGAAATGTTGCCTAAAGAGGAGGTATTTATAATATGAGCCTCCCCATGACAAAGTCAACATAGTGCGTTTGCGACCAGAATGGCTCCAGACCAGCCTGCAAATCCGTGCAGTCTGATCAGGATCCATACTGTTCGCTTATCAACTCTACTAATTGAAAGCGAACAGCATGGATCTTGATCAGACTGTGCAGATGACTTGGCTTTGTCATGGCCCGGCTCATTTGTACCTGTATAAAGTTTCATTAACATTATACCACACATTAACACAATAGGGCAAGCATCAGTTTAGTTATCCAGGAATCCCTGGTCCAATCCTCAAAGGAGATGTAATTTCTCGGTGACATTTGATCTTAAAACATTGAGTGTAATGATCATTTATTTCTAACCACTAATTCAGAAATTGTGTGAGCTTTTAGTGGCTCACTTATAGAGAAATTAGTAATTACTAGTTAATAATGTAGGCGAGTGTGTTTGGTGGATTGACTACCAAGATATGAGTCTGTTTGGTCAATTGACTACCAAGATAAAGTCTGTTTGGTGGATTAACTACCAAGATATGAGTGTTTGGTGAATTGACTACCAAGATATGAGTCGGTTTGGTGGATTGACTACCAAGATAGTCTGTTTGGTGGATGTGTAAAGTCGTTGTTAAAACTAAACCAAAGAAAATTATTTACATCACTGGTTGATTTATTGGCTACAAACTTCAGAATATAGGTTTTTGAATTCATTTTGGATAAGTTATTTAAATTATGCTCTCCCCTGGGGTCAAAAATGTTCCACATCACCCTGGGGTCACTTAAGTTATGTAGACTTGTACATGTATTGTCAACATGGTTTAAAATCTTCTTCTCCAAAGCTACATTCTCCAAAACTACAATGGCCAGAGCATAAACATTTGACAAAAGTTTAATAAGTCAAGACCCTGTGGTCAAAATTAGCACATCCCTAGTGTCACTTAGGTTATATAGACTTATATAGCAAAACACATTAAAAAATTTTGTGAAAAGACTGCCCAGGGTTAAGAAATACAAAAGTTATATAAATCATGCTTCAGGTTTAAATTGTCTCTGCCCTAGAAGTCACTTAAGTTGTATAGTCTAGACTGAAATAATTAAACACTTAAGTCTTCTTAGTCCATGTGAAGAGCTTTAATATTTGCCATGTAGCATTTCCTATCATACACCTACAAAAGTTTTTATATTTTATAAATTATTTAACTTTGGTAAAAGAAATGACACATTACTATATTGAAGAATTGTTACTTTTTAGTAATGTATCTCAGGTGAACTAACCATGGCCATCATAGCCCTCTTGGTTTGATTAAGTTGTTTGTGGTCAATAACCTCATTCATGACTTCGAGACTTAATATTTAGATGCATTGTCTCCTGCCAATAGTTTTTACATCGGACGACTTTTGTTTAAAGTGACTTTAATGTTTTCAGAAAGTAGAGATTAATCCATTTACTTGTGGGATGAGTAAACAGGAGATTCTGAATGCTGCAGAGGAACAGTTTGTGAGAGAACTTGATGGGCTTGTGACAGTCAATTCAATATTCAAGTCTAATATGGAATCAGATGATATAAAGGTCAGGGTTCCGTTGTTTTTGTTAATTTTTTAACTGAGAAAAAAACAAACAAACAAAAAAACAGGAGAAAAAAAAAAACACTTTTCAATTATTTGTATGCTAGTGTGCATCAAACTCTTGTTCAATAATTGCAAACAATTTTTCTGCTGTTACAGCTGTTTTCATGATGTCACTTAATGAACTATAAGAAAAAAGTGAAAAAATATTGCATTACAAGGCACTATCCAGTGAGCTTATTAGGTAGTGTTGGACCGTGAATCAGGTGATCCAGGTTCGATTCCCAGATTATGTTGGTCAATTTCCTTCTTATTGATCATGATATCCTTTCTATGGTCATTTGCACTGTACCTAAGCCCCAGGAAATGTCAGTTCCTTGCAAGTGAAGGCAATTAGTACTGGTAAACTTCTTGACAGCCTGCCTAGAACCTATCCAGAGGCTGAACCGCGCTCTGGTATATTCAATATGGCTTTCTGTCATGATCTGGAATGAAAACATTAACACCAACACCATGTTACATTATTACCTAGAAGATTAACATCTAGCACATTAGAGCACTTATGTTGAAGTAGTGTACCCCTGCAAAAGTTATATAAAAGTCAAAATATCTAATATGGCCAAGATTCATGGGGCATTTGTCCAGTTCCAACAACTGCTGCAAAATCATGATTATTTGTGGGGCACTAATTTTTGTGGTTTTTGTTGATGGGTCAGTCCACAAATTTAAGATCCATTGAAACTTAATTTTGTCTGTTGTAAGATTATTTTGCATCACATTGTTTACATTTTACCTTTTGGAAAAATAAACGGTCCACAATTTAAGAACCCATGAAAATGTTCTTTGTGACAGAACCATGAAATCTCATGTCTACGAAATTTAGTGATTTCAAGTTATTTTTTGTTCTCTTTCAGAACGAGACAGTAGAACAAATACAAGAACAGTGGCGAAAACAAATCAAGGATGCTTTCTTAGAGCGTAAGAGCCTAGAACGTTTAAGAGCATATAGTAAGTTGTAGAAATCTTGTTTTGTTTTTGCTTATTAGGCCGGGTCATGGGAAATTGAGAGAGATGAGATTGAAGTGGGAGATTCAAGTTGGAGGTAGGAGATTGAAGTTGAAGAGTGGAGAGTGAAGTAGGAGAGAAGTTGAAGAGTGGAGATTGAAGTAGGAGATTGATGTTGAAGAGTGGAGAGTGAAGTGGGAGATTGAAGAGTGGAGATTGAAATTGAAGTTGGAGATTGAAGAGTGGAGAGTGAAGTGGAAGATTGAAGAGTGGAGATTGAAATTGAAGAGTGGAGAGTGAAGTGGGATTTTGAAATTGAAGAGTGGAGATTGAAGTAGGAGTTTGAAATTGAAGAGTGGAGAGTGAAGTGGAAGATTGAAGAGTGGAGATTGAAATTGAAGAGTGGAGAGTGAAGTGGGAGGTAGGAGATTGAAATTGAAGAGTGAAGTGGGAGATTGGGAGATTGGAGTTGCGGAGTGGGAGATTGAAGTTGAAGAGTGGAGAGTGAAGTGGGAGATTGAAGTTCAAGAGTGAAGATTGAACTGGGAGATTGAAGTTGGAGAGTGAAGTGGGAGATTGAAGTTGAAGAGTAATGGGAGATTGAAGAGTGGAGAGTGAAGTGGGAGATTGAAGTTGAAGAGTGAAGATTGAAGTGGGAGATTGAAGTTGGAGAGTGAAGATTGAAGTGGAAGATTGAAGAGTGGAGAGCGGAGTGGGAGATTGAAGTTGAAGATTGAAGTGAAAGATTAAAGTTGCAGAGTGGAGTGGGAGATTGAAGTTGGAGAGTGGAGTGGGAGATTGAAGTTGAAGAGTGAAGTGAGAGGTAGAAGATTGAAGATGAAGAGTGAAGTGGGAGAGTGAAGTTGAAGAGTGAAGTGGAAATTGATGTTGAAGAGTGGAGATTGAAGAGTGAAGATTGAAGTGGGAGATTGAAGTTGAAGAGTGGAGAGTGAAGTTGAAGAGTGAAGTGGAGATTGATGTTGAAGAGTGGAGAGTGAAGTTGAAGAGTGGAGAGTGAAGTGGGAGATTGAAGTTGAAGAGTGAAGATTGAAGTGGGAGATTGAATTTGAAGATTGAAGTTGAAGAGTGAAGATTGAAGTGGGAGATTGAAGTTGAAGAGTGGAGAGTGAAGTGGGAGATTGAAGTTGAAAAGTAGAGAGTGAAGTGGGAGATTGAATTTGAAGAGTGGAGAGTTAAGTGGGAGATTGAAGTTGAAGAGTGAAGTGGGAGATTGAAGTAGAAGAGTGGAGAGTGAAGTGGGAGATTGAAGTTGAAGAGTGGAGATTGAAGTGGGAGATTGAAGTAGAAGAGTGGAGAGTGAAGTGGGAGATTGAAGTTGAAGAGTGAAGATTGAAGTGGGAGATTGAAGTTGAAGAGTGAAGATTGAAGTGGGAGATTGAAGTTGAAGTGTGGAGAGTGAAGTGGGAGGTAGGAGATTTAAGTTCAGATTGGAGAGTGAAGTGGGAGAAGAGAGAATGAACTGGGAGATTGGAGTGGGAGATGAGAGATTGATTTTGAAGACACCAGGTCAAAGGTTTGGGTGTTGTGAGACTTAGTTTGTGGAATCCTTTTCTGATCAATAAATTGATAAAGAATAAACCTATGTTTGTGACCTATGTTTGTGAAACTTAGTAAGGACAAGGCCCAGGGCATTTGGTCAAGGTCTCAGTGGCACTTAAAATTCTTGCCTTATCAATAAATAAAGATTCCCTGCACATAAGTCTGTGAAACTTCATACTTGTAAAAGTACAATAATACATGTTTACTAATTCATATTATAATAAAGCATTTTACCATCATAAAATTTGTGTAAGTTTGTAAACATGCCACTACGAAATAATAAGGGTGTAAGAATGTCGTTTGGATACATTTCTATTTCTATCTTACCTCATAGTCTACATTTATTGACCAAGATCTGAAGATAATTAGTATGTACGCATGGACTTGTTCCATCATGTGTGGTCTGAAATGAAAGTAATGGTAACCTAGTCTAATAATATTTTATATATATACAGTAGAACTACTATGAGTCAAACTTTAATTAGTGGATTTTCTCGATGTGTTGAAGTAAAATGAAAGTCCCAATATTTCCCATTACATTATTCCTTATAAAAACCTACATATGAGTCGAATTTTATGTGTCAAATTTTGTGATGTGTCGAAGTCTTTTCGTGGTCTGTATAGCATAAATCGTGTACAATTTACTTTAAATAAGACGAAGTCAAAAATAAAATTCGATTATTTTAACATCTTCAATCTCAAGATATTTTTCACACCTTTTCTAGCTGCGAAGATGATTTCCGATTTGCTTGTGTGACTGGTGATAATTACACAGCCTTGTATTCTAACAGCCTATGTATGCATACAAATGTGTGATGAAAGCTTAAATTGTTACCATTCAAATTGCCGTAGTTGTATTTGAAAGTAAACAAAACAAACAACTTTCATTTGAGAACTTCCATGAGCCGATGTCGCATGATAATCACATGGGATGTATTTACAATAAGCTGGTTAATTATCGCTCTTTCTTTTCCTTATGCCACTTGCTACGCGCCTGTAAACATCGACGGCTTGACTTTTGTCATTAAGACGGATTCATGAGTCAAAGTCCCTATGTGTCCAAGTTTTGACACAAGTCCCTTCAACTTGGACCTACCGAAAGCTCTACTGTATAATAAATATAAAAAATAGAAGAAAAAAACAAAACAATTTAAATATATAAATATAATATATATAAAATATGACAAAAATAATACATATATAAGATGGGCAGCATGGCCTTCTAAAACCATGTAGTTAATTATTGTATCAGGTAACCTATGTGTGGTATCCTAACTTGATCTCACAGTAATGTTTTGATTTGCTTATTTTTGTTCAAATAGTTGTCTCACACCTGGCTTTATTTGAGTCGCGTCAGGGCAAAACCAACATAATGGGTTTGCGACCAGCATGGATCCAGACCAGCCTGCGCAACCGCGCAGTCTAATCAGGATCCATGCTGTTTGCTATCAGTTTCTCTACTTGTTATAGGGTTTGTAAGCAAACAGCATGGATCCTGATCAGACTGCGCATATGCATGGTCTGGATCTATGCTGGTCGCAAACCCATTATGTTGGTTTTGTCAAGACGCGGCTCATTTCTTCATATCTAAGTAAAGATTTCATTTTTTGTTCCTTATCATTTCAGGGATGGAGGGGATCAACATTTACCCATTCTTGTGCCTTTTTCCAGATGATGACTACGTCAACATTCTATGTCAGGTAAATAATTCATGAGTTTGTCATAATTCAATTGCAATACAATACTGAAGCAGCAATTTCACAGGCAAAAATGATTTAGTCACAGATTAAGTAAGATTTTTAAGCCCTCTCTTTAACTGTGGGGAACATATTAGTGGTCTTTATTTTATGCTTTTCAGTGGATTACTGATTTATCCGTGAAAATTATATTTGATAATTTCACAGTGAAAATTATCAAAATATAATTTCACTTTTTTCAATGACGAAACTACTTTTTTAAGATTTTCGCCATGTGGTACCTCAATTTTATTTTTACTGACAATTCTGACAATATCAGGCTGTTAAAAAAATAGCAAAGCTGAAAAAGATAAATAACTTATATGTATAAAGTAATAAAGAGAGAAAACTTACTTCTATTCCTTCAAATTCCAATCACAAAATTTCGTCTCTAAATTTTTTTGTTTCGTTTTTACAGTCTGAAAAATAATCTCCTTCCCCATGCAAAACTGCTCTTGATGACATTTGGGCATATTAAAGTATCCTACGAGCAATAACTGCCGTATGCTTTATGAAAAATTGAAAAGCATTGACAGCTATCACTCGTAAAATAAGTAAAACAACCCGGCCAGCGTTCCTTACAATGCCTAAGCAAGCTTCCAAGACCAAGTTTTCCATTTTCCTAGTTCATTTTCTGAATGTTTTCACTTCTGTCAACACTTATTTTTTGTCTGTTACAATCCTCAAATATGTTTTCTTTCTTTTAAATAGGTGTATGACTAACAAATCCAAATGATATCCCTCTGAATCAAACACAATTATTTTTGTCCCGTGAAATACACAACTTTAAAAAATGGCTGCCGTTTTACATTTTACAAAGCCAGGTCTAATATAAATTCGCAGTAAGTAACAGAAATATGGATGGATGGTTGGACTTTTTCTCCTACAAGAATTGTTTGTTTTTATTATCAAAACAAGCGATCATTCATATTTTTTTAATAAAATTAATAAATATCACATTCATTTAACCTTCATTGGCGGACTTATTTTTCAGCTCAAGACTTCTTGTTTTTTAATGAGAAATTCCCTCTAAATGGGGCTCTCAATGGGGGAAACAGATTTTAATATTATCGTTAAAATTATAGAAATTTCGTTTTAACTTGTTTTAAAGCATAAAATAAAAAGAAAATTTGTCTGTTTGTTGTGTAAGATGTAATTTTATTTCATCTCTTGAACTTTTAAAACAGTATTCTCACTCGTGGCTACGCCACTCGTGAGAATACTGTTTTTAAAGCCCACTCGATGAAATAAAATTTCATCTTACACACAAACAAACAAATATCCTCTATATCCATACATGTGTCTTTCTGGCATAACAGTTTAAGGAGAGTGTTTGTGTACATGTTGACATTTTGAGGTTCATTTCATTTTCAACCGATTTACTCACTATTTTTAGGTAACAATTTTACTTTTGGGTGCAAACAAGGTTGCTAATGAATTTTCAAAATTCAAATATAAGATTAAAAAATGACTTTGTAGCGTCAACTCGGTAGAAACATTAATCTGGCTGTCTGTAGACACAATCTTGTGTTGTGCTTCATATCCAAAAGTTCATAAAGTAAATAGGTCTTCTTGCTTGTAAAAAGGAATTTGACCTAGACTTATAAATAAGGTTGACCTTAAATAATTTATTCTTTGAACTTTGCTTATATTGGCTTTACATTATTTATGGATTTATTATATTCATACTTGGACCTAAGAACCTTTGGAAAATATCTTCAAATAGGTTAAACTAAATTTTACCATTGTACTCTTTAAAAACACCTGCAGGAAAGAAAGAAACTTGTATATTTCTGTATGAGCAAATTGATGAAATCATCCTTGGGGTCCTCTATGGCCCAGTGGTTAAGGTGGCTGGGTTCAAATTACTTTCCCGTTACCTCTGAGGGCTCAAATCTTGTCAGGAATTTTGGAAGTTTTTTCATGTGAGGAAGTTATCTAGCTAGCTCAGGGAGGTCCGTGATTCTTCTCGGGGTGCCTGTTCATGCCTGAAATAATGCACAAGGGGCCACTATAGATATGCCTACACTAATAAAGCAGGACAATCACCATATTACCTTTAAAGTGTTGCTGCAATTTAAATCTAACCAAACCAAACAAAATTGATAATGCACAAATGAAAAATGTTTGATACCTATGTTCTATACAGGAGCTGAATATGTGGTTGTCATTTTCAAAGATGTTTAGCCCTGCTTGTGCGTTTCTCCGTAAATCTATAATCACCAAAATTAAACAGAGGTTTAGTATACAACAAATGATCGAAATGGACGCGTTTCCAAAGGTATTTATATTTATTGTTCATCAGTTTTCAGGTTATATTTTGAAATATTCGAAGATTGTATATTAAGGGTGTGTTTGTAGAAAAGTGTAATTCAGTTTGGACATAGAAGTAGGTAAATGAAGGCAGTTTAGTTTTATCTGAGGATCTGTTGTATAGGAGCCACATCACGACAAAACCAACATTATGGGTTTGCGACCAGCATGGATCCAGACAAGCCTGCACATCCGTGCAGTCTGATCAGGATCCATGCTGTTTGCATACCAGCCCTATTACAAGTAGAGAAACTGATAGCGAACAGCATGGATCCTGATCAGACTGCGCGGATCGCAGGCTGGTCTGGATCCATGCTGGTCGCAAACGCACTATGTTAGTTTTGTCATGACGTAACTCAATTATATTAAAACAAGCGGTTTTGCCGAGCAATCAAATTAAAACAGTTTGTTGTTTTAACTTGAACTTTTAACATGTTAGAAAGTGATAGGCATTTGCAAGGATAATACAGTCATGCTAGCTTGCACATCTCTGCAGTCTGACCAGGCTCTCTACTTTTTTATTCCGAGAGGCATTAACCTATTGATTTTTGTAAGAATTAGAATTATCAGTAAAACCATAAATGCCTGCCGTCTAACACACACCTCCTATCCATCCCCTGTATTTATATAATAAACATTATATATATAGGGATAGGGGTGTGTGTGTGTAAGACATCAGGTTCCCCCGTGGGGAAAATTGCTGATTAGGGAAAGTAAAAAGTGGGTATAAGGTTGTGCTTTGTGGTCAATGGCACAACTTTAAACAAAATTTCTATAGTTTCTACATGTTTTTGTTTGCAGACAAGAGCATATGAAATTTAGAAGTTTTTGATCGAGACATGAAAAACAAGATTGTTACTTTATTTATAGCAGGATTAATGATGATGTAATGATTTCAAATGTATAGCCGATTCAGTGTTTCTTTTTCTTCTTGTTTTCTGAGTTTTATGTACAGCAAACTAAGTGGGGTAGAGTATATATAATGTATATAATTAATGTGAATTACAGGTACATAAGGCGTATTCCACATACATTTCGCACCTTGTTAACTCGGAGGAACAAGTGAAGTCACAGAGAGAGTTGTGGAAAGAAACGATGGAGAATTTAAGTGATGGGAACAATATAGTTAGTTTAACATCGATAAATTTGCCGCAACTTTTATATGTTCCAGGCCTTTTCCTAACCATTTTGGAAAAAGTACCTAGCCCTGTTTGGGAAATTTTGCGTTGTAAAATTATGTAATTTGGAAAAATATTGGGAACTTTTTGGGAACATAATACTTTGAATTGTGCAATTATTCCAACCAATGTAAATATTATTAAAAGCATATAAAATGCATTAAAGTTTGATAGGGAAATGTGTGAAAACTTTCTGTCAGATATTACACTGGAACTCTCGCAAATTTTGATTTGAGAATTTCAGTTTTGGGATTTTTCTTTTAAAGATTGGGAAAAAATAAGCCTATTTGCAAATGTGAATGGGTCTGGTAATCTGACCGGTGATGACACTAGGAAAGCATGATGTTCACACATAAAAGAAAATGAATTAGTAGCTATGTTTTAGTCCAAGACATTAGGTGTGCTTGAAAAATTTTGTGATTGTTAAGAAAAGTTCAGTTTAAGCCTTGAAATTATAACAGTGAAAATATTATCACAATTTTACATTATTTGTATTTGTTTAAATTCAAGTTTGTATTTAAATCAATTTTAGCTTGATTATTATACAATATATGTATATATAATAGGGAGAGCTATTCTACTCACCCGGTTGTTGGTGTTGGCATCTGCGGCACACTTTTGTTTAATAAGTTTTTCTTACCACCCCATATATTTGTAATACCCTTTGAGGTATTGCTTTGAAACTTTAAATACTTGCGAGTGACCATCATTCCCAATTTCATGCAAGTACTTATAGTAGTCCAGTGACCTGTCTTCGGGACAGCTCTTGTTATTTTTTAGCTCACCTGAGCATATGCTCAGGGTGAGCTATTAGGATCACTCTTCGTCCGTCGTACGTCATCCGTTGTCCGTTCACACTTTTAAAACGACATCTCCTCTGAAACCATAAGGCAGATCATAATGAAACTTCACAGGGATGTTCCTTGTGTGAAGCCTTAACAAAGTTGTTCAAAGAATTCCATTCCATGCAGAACTCTGGTTGCCATGGCAACCAAAAGAAAAAACTTTAAACATCTTCTTCTAAAAAACCAAAAGAGCTAGAGCTTAGATATTTGGCATGAAACATCTTCTAGTGAGTGTCTACCAAGATTGTTCAAATAAAAGCCCTGGGGTCAAAATTGGCCCCGCCCCAGGGGGTCATTGATTTTCCCTTTATGCATATAGTAAAAACTTAAAAAATCGTCTTTTAAAGAATCCAAAGAGCTAGAGCTAAGATATTTAGCATGAAATCTTCTAATAGGTGTCTACCAAGTTTGTTCAAATAAAAGCCCTGGGGTCAAAATTGGCCCAGCCCAAGGGGGTCATTGATTTTCCCTATATGCATATAGTAAAAACTTAAAAAATCTTCTTTTAAAGAACCCAAAGAGCTAGAGCTGAGATGTTGAGCATGAAACATGTTCTAATGAGTGTCTACCAAGATTGTTCAAATAAAAGCCCTGGGGTCAAAATTGGCCCTGTCCTAGGGGGTCATTGACTTTCCCTATATGCATATAGTAAAAACTTAAAAAATCTTTTTCTAAAAAACCCAAAGAGCTAGAGCTTAGATATTTGGCTTGAAACATGTTCTAATGGATGTCTACCAAGTTTGTTCAAATAAAAGCCCTGAGGTCAAAATTGACCCCGCCCCAGGGGGTCATTGATTTTCCCTATATGCATATAGTAAAAAACTTTAAAAAATTTTCTTTTAAAGAACCCAAAGAGCTAGAGCTAAGATATTTAGCATGAAACATTTTTAATGGGTGTCTACCAGGTTTGTTCAAATAAAAGCCCTGGGTTCAAAATTGGCCCCGCCCCAGGGGGTCATTGATTTTCCCTATATGCATATAGTAAAAACTTAAAACAATTTCTTTTAAAGAACCCAAAGAGCTAGAGCTAAGATATTTAGCATGAAACATGTTCTAATGGATGTTTACCAAGTTTGTTCAAATAAGAGCCCTGGGGTCGAAATTGGCCCTGCTCCGGGGGTCAATGATTTTTTCTTATATGTGTATAGCAAAAACTTAAAAGTCTTCTTTGAAAAAACTCAAATAGCTTGAGTTTAGATATTAAGCACGAAGCATCTTCTAGTGTGTGTCTACAAAGTTTGTTCAAATAAAAGCCCTGGGGTCAAAATTGGCCCCGCCCCAGCTGACATTGATTTTCCTTTTATGTGTATAGCAAAAACTTAAAAGTCTTCTTTGAAAAAACACAAATAGCTAGAGTTTAGATATTAAGCATGAAACATTTTCTAGTAAGTGTCTACAAAGATTGTTCAAATAAAAGCCCTTGGGGGTCAAAACTGGCCCTGCCCCAGGTGTGTCATTGTTTTTAACTACACATATATGTGCAAAGAAAAAAACTTGACCAGCTAGACCTTAGATGTTAAGCATGAAATATCTTCTAATGGGTGTCTACCAAGTTTGTTCAAATAAAAGCCCTGGGGTTTAAACTGGCCCCGCTCCATGGGCCTACATACAGGTGAGCAACTTCAGGGCCATCATGGCCCTCTTGTTATATTTTGAGACATAAATTGTTACATTGAATATATTTTATTAAAGGAACTCCACTGAAGGCCAAAATCCTAAAAACATAAACATTTGAATTTTTGATCAGCTGGGGCACTTAAAACAGAAAAGATATGCAAAAGATAATTAAATAAATTCAAAATTGTATTTTTGTGCTAATCTCAGCCTGGTTTAAGTTAAAAGCATAGCAAGAATTTTTGGTCATTTCAACAATAAGAATAGTTTTTGTGGAAAAATGGCGTGATCTAATGGTCAGAAATTTTGCACACATGTTACTGGTCTAGACCTATAATAAATGGAACATTGATCTCGAAAACTTATTTTTAGTCATGTCATGTCATAAATACCTCAGTGGAGTCCCTTTAATATTCAAGTAATTTTGAGATTTTTGAGATAATGAAATGAGGTGCATGAATTATTGTTTGGTATTGAATTCCAGGAAAGACCCTTTGTTGAATGGTCAGAGTCCATTAGATTAACGGTAAGTTGATTTATATATGTAATATTCAGTTACACATCTCGTGCTCTCAGTCAGCTGGTCTCTCAGCTGGCTGGAGTCTCAGCCATCTGCTGCTGTACATGATTACTATCATTAGTCTTTGGCATTTGCCATGCCAGGACGGTGATTTGCACAGTTTGATCAGGTTCTATACTGTTGTTATTTTGACATTAAATTTACAAGTTAAGAAGCTTGGATAGGGTATTTTGATATTAAATTTTCACAAGCTAGGTAGGATGGGACAGCCTTGCTTGATTGCTGTATTTCTTGTTATATCTGGACTATATTTACTTGAGATTTCTACAATGATTTAATTAGTATCAATGCAATCATTGATCTCTGACAAAGATTAGTAATTTCAACACTTCTTAACTGTGGCCAAGTGGTTAAGGTTGTTGACTTAAAACCACTTGCCCCTAACTGCTGTGAGTCCGAATCCCAACAGGGACTTTGGATTCTTTCAAGTGAGGAAGCTTTCCAGCTAGCTTATGGAACGTCGGCGGTTCTACCCTGTGCCAGTTGTATCTGAAATGCACATATTGCTGTGACAGTACATTAAGGTTTTGACTCTTTTAAAACTTGAAAAAGTCAAAATACATAAACATATGTTTTGATCTAAGACTATATTTTCAAATTCAACAGCAGATACCCAGAAAATGAGATCAGTGACCTCATTTTTTTTTCGCTAAAAATGTTTCTGTTAATACCCTGACACATTTATATTTGTATAGATCAGTTTGTAACTTTTGCCTTTTCAAAACAATTATTTTTATTATTTTTTTTCTTACAGATTGGAGATATTTTCTTTGATTTAATTGTGAAGAACACGAAGTTTGATTCAAACATAACAATTGATGGACCAAAGTAAGTATCTGTATCTACTCTCCTTTAACATGTCTGTAAATCTGTAGTAGCTTTCGGAAGCTTAGTATTTTGCTATGAGCAGCTTCACAAATTTTATATATAGCTAGACCGAGTATCAATTTGCCCATGCTGCTAATAGCAAAATATACCGCGTCAGAAAGCTACTAGTATATAAAACCTAGTAGGGAAATATAAAACTTTGTAGGGAAATATCCCATGGTCAATTGGGAACCCTTGTTGATTTTTAGGTTATTAGGTCAAGGTGACAGTGACACTAATAAACTAGAAATACTTTTCTTATCAACCAAAATTAAATGTTTTCAAAATGGTCAGTTTGTGAATCTCTTTATTATTGTATTATTATAATGTATGCATTACTTTTACGCTTGACTTGAATAAAATATGTCCTGGTGTGCAAAAAGGGGTATTAATGTCATATGGACACATTTGATTTCAATTTTTGAAATGTTTTAGTTTCAGACATATTACTGTCAAAACACTTTTACTAAAATTTAGCTGACAGCTGTACATGGTAACATGACTATATTGATGAGTCTAAAGCTTTCCTATTTGTGCTGAAAAAATAATTGTGGAAAGTGTATTTGCTGCATTTGACATGAAGTCGGGGTTTTTTATGTTTTGATGATTGTACATGTGTATTTATAGGAAAATGACTGATGCTTTCTTTCTTGTTGAGAGGTCAAGAGATGGGACTCGTAACTTAGAAGTCAGGGTAGGTGACAGAAATACCAGCATAATATTGGTTAAATGACTTTGCTTTGTTTAATTAATTATTAATTAATTGATTAAAATAATTTCTTTCAATGAGCTCCTACCATACATTTTCTTGGCATTTTTAGCTTTTTGTCCGGTGTCCGTCCGGCGTCTGTTAACTTTTACTTTAAATGACATCTTCTCATGGGTGTCTACCAAGTTTGTTCAAATAAAAGCCCTGTGGTCAAAATTGGCCTGGCCCCAGGGGTCATTGATTTTCCCTATATGCATATAGTGAAAACATAAAAAATATTCTGTGAAAGAACCCAAAGAGCTAGAACTAAGATATTTAGCATGAAACATCTTCTAATGGGTGTCTACCAAGTTTGTTCAAATAAAAGCCCTGGGGTCAAAATTGGCCTGGCCCCAGGGGTCATTGATTTTCCCTATATGCATATAGTAAAAACTTATAAAATCTTCTTTTAAAGAACCCAAAGAGCTAGAGCTAAGATATTTAGCATAAAACATGTTCCAATGGGTGTCTACCAAATTTGTTCAAATAAGAGCCCTGGGGTCAAAATTGGCCCTGCCCGGGGGGTCATTGATTTTCCTTCTATGTGTAAAGCAAAAACTTAAAAAACTTCTTTGAAAAAACCCAAATAGCTAGAGTTAAGATATTAAGCATGAAGCATCTTCCAGTTAGTGTCTTCAAAGTTTGTTTAGATAAAAGCCCTAGGGTCAAAATTGGCCCTGCCAAGGGGGACATTGATTTTCCTTATATGTGTATAGCAAAAACTTAAAAATCTTCTTTGAAAAAAAACCAAATAGCTAGAGTTTTAGATATTAAGCATGAAACATCTTCTAGTGAGTGTCTTTAAAGTTAATTCAGATAAAAGCCCCGGGGTCAAAACTGGCCCGCACTAGAGGTGTTATTGCTTTTAACTATATGTGTATAGTTACAACTTAAAAAATCTTTTTTTTATGCCACCGCAGCATCTCTGATGCGGTGGCATATAGCGATTCACCTCTGTGTGTGTGTGTTTGTTTGTTTGTTTGTGTGTGTGTTATATAGATTATATAGTGAACTTAAAAAATCTTCTTGTGAAAAACCACTAGTCCAATTTCAACCAAACTTGGCAGGATTGATCCTTGGGTGAAGGGCTTCCAAAGTTGTTCAAAGAATTTAATTCCATGCAGAAATCTGGTTGCCATGGCAACCAAAATGAATTATAAGAATAAATTTAAAAAATCTTCTTGTAAAGACCCAAAAGGCCTAGAGCTTAGATGTTTTGCATAAGGCATTGTCTGGTAGACCTCTACCAAGATTGTTCAAATTATAGCCCTGGGGTCAAAATCTGTTCCTACACTACTATTTAGTGTTGTATTATTGCGGTGGCATAGCATTTTTCTCAAATGCAATCTTGTTTTTCAAATCTCGATGAGCTAGACCTTAGATGTTTAGCATGAAACATTTTCTAATGGGTGTCTACCACGTTTGTTTAAATTAAAGCCCTGGGGTTTAAACTGGCCCCGCTCTGGGGGCCTATATACAGGTGAGCGACTTCAGGGCCATCATGGCCCTCTTGTTACATGTTGGCAATTGTATTTGAAGTGTTTGTGGTTTTTTTATGGCACAGTATACCATGTATTGTTATACTTTGTTGAAGAAGAATGTAATTAAGTAGCATTTTCCTACTCTATCATAATGATGACCTGGCAAGTAGCAGCCACTGCCTACTGAGTTAAATTTGTTTAATATTTATGGAACGCTTTAATGATTTTTCTGCATTATATAATTATGTAGTTTATAGCACACCTAAATGTTATTTCAGATGATATGTCTGTACAAATTATTGCTTGCAGCTGTTCTTCAGTCTCAGCCATTTGGTTTAGTATCTCAGCCAACTAGTGCACATTTAGCTACTTAACATAGTGTCTAAGCCAGCTATATGCATATACAGCCACTTGGCTTAGTGTCTAAGCCAGCTAGACGCATATACAGTCACATTGCTTAGTGTCTGGATATCCTTCTTTCTTTCCCTGATACTAGATCCAATTTCTGTCATAAGTCAAAAAAAAACAGACTAGGGAGCCATACATACACTGTTACAAATCAATGAGAAATATCTCCCTATTTTGTGGTACATGTACTAAAATATGTTTATGGTTTACAGTTTTTGACAGGAACATTTGAACTAACTTACCTGGAAACAAAAGAAACAAGTAACTGTGTATGTGTGTATTTTTCAGCCCAACCCTACACTTATTACACTACTAAATGCACAAGCAGATCTGATTATGCCAACTGAGACATTGCCTAGTTTGTGCCCACCAGTACCTTTTCTAGGTCCTAGGCATGGAGGCAACTTTATCAGTACAGGTGATTATGATTTAATTTTTTCTAATACAACTTCCAAGAATAAAAATTCTTTTTAAATCACACAGGATGTTCTACTGTTTATTGTGGTGCCAGATAAAACTCTGTGTAAATCTGAACACTGTCTGTGTTAGATTTACTGTATGATTCACAGGTTTTAAAATGCTATCAATCATGCACTATTACCAATAAGTTGTATTTGGATATTGTTATTTTTCTGATAATGAATGAAGTTGTAAATTGATAAACTACTATAAGATTAAAGTGCTTCTTAAAGACATCATTATCTTGTTTTGAAGTAAAGTTTATACGTAATAGCGAGGGAATAAACTGGTTGTTGACACAGATTTAAGTATCAGGCTGTTGGGTAGCTGTTCAGTAGAAACTGAGCTGTAATCTTATTTCAGCTGTGATAAGTTTTCTGTTAGTTATGTTTTCAAATCAAGCAAGTGTACAATGCATTATTTCAGCAGTGCAGAGTCATTTCAGCTTGTTAATTGATGCTATGTAACAAGATTGAGTATAATTTGTGACTTAATTAGAATAGATATCAATTCTAAGTGCATTGTTGTAGAATTATTCACGGTTTGAATTCAAATGCGTAGAAATATAATCACTAAGGCTGATAAGCCTGAGTGTTTAACTACAAAGCATTTAAACGAAAAGTCGTGCATTATTATACTTTCTTGCATATCAGACAGGATTATCTACCATTTACACTGGTGCCAGAAAACCCTGTTTTACACCCCCCATGTAAGATAAGTCGCGTGCTTTAAATGACGTCATTGCTTCGCGCCTTTTATGAATGAATTGCGTTCTGAGGATGACATCAGTTTACGTTATGAATGAAATTGTAAAATAGTGAAAACAGAATCCCTAAAGAAAGCCCAACACGGCAAAATTAAAAATGTTGCAGGCTCGGTTTGATTGAGCCTGTTCATGGACGGTACTGGAAAGTGCAAGTTACCGTACACGCCCCCTAGCACCGGCTTAAGCAGAATTCAACATTTAAACACAAAAATGGTGAAATTTTGAATTTAGAAACGCATTATGTTGGTTTTGTCATGACATGGCTCATATTTTGAACTGTACCATGTTGAAAACTTTGAATAAATAAATAAAAGTGTAGGATTATTATATCAATACATAGGGTTATTTTGATAAGCATTGACAGTTATCATCTTTATTTTGTAGTGAATCTTTTACGTTGGTGTACACCTCAACAGATAGAAACTTTGGAAGAAAAAACAGATGACGCAGGACCTGTTTTGGACAGTCTGAATATCCTGTCAACCTATGCATGGAAAGTGAATAAACCTGTAATTATCTTCATTACACTTTTCATAAGTTTGTGTGATAAGTGTTTTTGTGGGGTTTTTTTTTGCTGCAAAATTGTAGGATTGTAGTTATCAATATTCAGGTCAAACCTATTAAATAGTGCTAAAGGACAAACCTTGCTGAATATACCAATATTTCTTTAATTTTAGAATTGAAAAATCAACAACAATACAAGAATATAAATTGCATATAGTAAAAACTTAAAAAATCTTCTTTGAAAAAAGCCAAATAGCTAGAGTTTAGATATTTTCAGCATGAAACATCTTCTAGTAAATGTCTACAAGGTTTGTTCAAATAAAAGCCATGGGGTCAAAACTGGCCCCGCCCCAGGGGTGTCATTGTTTTTAACTATAATTATGTGTGTAGTAAAAACTTAAAAATCTTCTTGTAAAAAACCCAATGAGCTAGAGCTTAGATGTTTAGCATGAAATATCTTCTTATGGATATCTACCAAGTTTGTTCAAATAAAAGCCCTTGGGTGAAAATTGGCCCTCCCATTGGGGGGGCAGGTGAGATCATTGTTTTTCATTACATGTGTGTAGTAAAAACTTAACATTGTGAAACATCTTCTAATGAGTGTCTTCCAAGTTTGTTCAAATAAAAGCCCTGGGGTTTAAACTGGCCCCGCTCCGGGGGTTTATATACAGGTGAGCGACCTGAGGGCCATCATGGCCCTCTTGTTTTTACTTGTCAGCATTTAACTTACGCCTTCATCAGAATAAAATATATAAACAAATAACAGACATGACTTAATAATAGTTATATATTACTTTAAGATAGCACAAAATGTAAAAATACAAAAGTGCTTGTTGTTAAGTGTCTTAATTTTACAAATAATATAAGAGCTGACAAAAGTTTTAACTGTTTCCTACCCCTAACTTTATTCTTGGTCCAGGTATTTTTAAAGCACCTATATAACCTCATTTAACTCGCCTGAAAATAGAAAAGAAATAAAAAAATGTATTATTTAGACACTCCACAACCTTTGAACTGCTAAATTTACATAAATGTTAAGGTTATGGATGTATTACAGATGACATGTGTTGTTGACATTGATTTTGGGGTCAAGGGTTCAAAGGTCAAGGTCACATTGACTTTGTAGGTGAAAAACAGTTTCCAATCAATAACTAAAGAAAGCTTAGGCATAGAAACTTAAAACTTGTTACGGTGATTGTTCATGACCAGCAGATGACCCCCGTTGATTTTGGTATCAAAGATCAAGGTCACATTGACCTTGTAGATGAAAACGGTTTCCGATCAATAACTAAAGAACCTTAGGCCTAGGAACTTCAAACTTGGTACAGTGATTGTTCATGACTTCATGTCCAGCAGATGACCCCTATTGATTTTGGTGTCTGGGGTCAAAGGTCAAGGTCACATTTTCTGATCACTAAAGAACACTTCAAACTTTGTACAATGATTGTTCATGACCAGCAGATGATCCCTATTGATTTTCATATCAAGGGGTCGAAGGTTATGACCAGTAGATGACCTTTATAGATTGTTGGTTTAGGTCAAAAGTCAGTCATAATAACCTGATCACATGACTAATTGGCTGCCATTAGGGGGCATACATGTTTCACAAACATATCTTGTTTTTAAGATTCCAGATTTATTACAGATGACATGTGTTGTTCTTTTTAAGGTTCCAGATTTATCACAGATGACATGTGTTGTTAGTTTTAAGGTTCCAGATTTATTACAGATGATATGTGTTGTTCTTTGTAAGGTTCCTGATTTATTACAGATAACATGTGTTGTTCTTTTTAAGGTTCCATATTTATTACAGATGACATTTGTTTTTTTTTTAAGGTTCCAGATTTATTACAGATGACATGTGTTGTTAGTTTTAAGGTTCCAGATTTATTAGCTCACCTGTCACAAAGTGACAGGGTGAGCTTTTGTGATCACTTTTGTCCGGCGTCCGTACGGCGTCCGCCGTCCATCCGTCCGTAAACTTTTACTTAAAATGACATCTCCTCATAAACCACTAAACCAATTTCATTCAAACTTCACAGGAATGTTCCTTTGGTGGTCACCTTTAAAAATTCTTCAAAGAATTTAATTCCATTCAGATATCTGGTTGCCATGCCAACCGAAAGAAAAAACTTTAAATATCTTCTTTTAAGAAATCCTAAGAGCTAGAGCTTAGATATTTGGTATGAAACATCTTCTAGCAAGTGTCTACCAAGTTTGTTCAAATAAAGCCCTGGGGTCAAAATTGGCCCCGCCCCAGGGGGTCATTGATTTTCCCTATATGTCTATAGTAAAAACTTAAAAAATCTTCTTGTAAAGAACCCAAAGAGCTACAGCTAAAATATTTAGCATGAAACATCTTCTAATGGATGTCTACCAAGTTTGTTCAAATAAAAGCCATGGGGTCAAAATTGGCCCGCCCCAGGGGGTCAATGATTTTTCCTCTATGCATATAGTAAAAACTTAAAAATCTTCTTTTAAAGAACCCAAAGAGCTAGAGCTAAGATATTTAGCATGAAACATCTTCTAATGGATGTCTACCAAGTTTGTTCAAATAAGAGCACTGGGGTCAAAATTGGCCCCACCCCGGGGGATCATTGATTTTCCCTATATGAATATAGTAAAAACTTAAAAATCTTCTTTTAAAGAACTCAAAGAGCAAGAGCTTAGATATTTAGCATGAAACATGTTCTAATGGATGTCTACCAAGTTTGTTCAAATAAGAGCCCTGGGGTCAAAATTGGCCCCGCCCCAGGGGGTCATTGATTTTCCCTATTTGAATATAGTAAAAACTTAAAAATCTTCTTTCAAAGAACCCAAAGAGCTAAAGCTAAGATATTTAACATGAAACATGTTCTAATGGATGTCTACCAAGTTTGTTCAAATAAGAGCCCTTGGGTCAAAATTGGCCCCGCCCCGGGGAACATTGATTTTCCTTATATATGTATAGCAAAAATTTAAAAATCTTCTTCGAAAAACCAGAATAGCTAGAGTTTAGATATTAAGCATGAAACATCTTCTAGTAAGTGTCTACAAAGATTGTTCAAATAAAAGCCCTGGGGTCAAAACTGGCCCTGCCCCAGGGGTGTCATTGTTTTTAAATATATGTGTAAAGAAAAAACTTAAAAAATCTTCTTTTAAAAAACCCTTTGATGTTTAGCATGAAACATCTTCTAATGGGTGTCTTCCAAGTTTGTTCAAATAAAAGCCCTGGGGTTTAAACTGGCCCTGCTCCGTGAGGCTTATATACAGGTGAGCGACTTCAGGGCCATCATGGCCCTCTTGTTACAGGTGACATGTGTTGTTCTTTTTAAGGTAGTTGATATGTGTTGTTCTTTTTAAGGTTCCAGATTTATTACAGATGACATGTGTCGTCATTTTTAAGATTCCAGATTTAGTACATATGACATGTGTTGTTATTTTTAAGGTTTCCAGATTTGTTACAGATGACATGTGTTGTTATTTTTAAGGTTCCAGATTTATTACAGATGACATGTGTTGTTATTTTTAAGGTTCCAGATTTATTACAGATGACATGTTATTTTTAAGGTTCCAGATTTGTTACAGATGACATGTGTTTTTATTTTTAAGGTTCCAGATTTATCACAGATGACATGTTATTTTTAAGGTACTGGATGTTGCTATCAGGGTGTTTAAAGAAGGAGGTGATGAAGATTTAGATATTCCTATATTACCTGAGAGTATTAAGAAGCCTCGGAAACTCCATGCTGAGTAAATTATTAGTTTTTGCTTTTTGTTAATTATATGGGTATATAAAATCTCATCCATTTTTGTGCCCCCACGTTAGTGGCGGGCATTTAGATTTACCCTTGTTCGTCCGTCTGTCCGTCGTAGCTCCTTCCATCCGTCCGTTCACTTTTGTGTCGCACGTAACTAAAAAAGTATTTGACCTAGAGTCATGAAACTTTACAGGAATGTTGATCAGCATGTGTAATTCTGCACCTGGGTATTTTGGTCTGGATATTTTTAGTATTTTCAGAGTTATTGCCCTTGACTTAGTAAAATTTTGCAATTTTCAACTTGTGTCGCATGTAACTCAAAAAGAATTTGACCTACAGTCATGAAACTTTACAGGAATATTGATCAGCATGTGTAGTTGTGCACCTGGGTATTTTCGTCTGGATATTTTTAGTATTTTCAGAGTTATTGCCCTTGACTTAGTAAAATTTTGCAATTTTCAACTTGTGTTGCATGTAACTCAAAAAGTATTTGACCTAGAGTCATGAAACTTTACAGGAATGTTGATCAGCATGTGTAGTTGTGCACCTGGGTATTTTCGTCTGAATATTTTTAGTAATTTCAGAGTTATTGCCCTTGACTTAACCGCCTCCGTGGTCGAGGGGTTAGAGTCGATGACTTCTAATCCAGGTACCTCTCTGGCTTGGGTTCTATCCCCGGGAGATGCTTTGGTAGTTTAGCGCGGAGGAAGGTTGTCTAGTACTGGTGTAACTCTCCAGGAACGATGGTTAGGAAACTACCCGCCTATATGACTGAAATACTGTTGAAAAAGGCGTAAAATGAAACAAACAAACAAACAAACCCTTGACTTAGTAAAATTTGGCAATTTTCAACATGTGTCGCACATAACTCAAAAAGTATTTGACCTAGAGTCATGAAACTTTACAGGAATATTGATCAGCATGTGCAGTTGTGCACCAGGTATTTTCGTCTGGATTTATTTAGTATTTTTAGAGTTATTGCCCTTCACTTAGAAAATTTTTGCAATTTTCAACTTGTGTCGCAAGTTTCTCAAAAAGGATTTGACATAGTCATTAACTTATGGGCAGGTTGCTCAGCATATTTTAGATTTGCACCTGGGGTTTCGCTTGTGGATTTATCCAGTATTTGTAGAGTTATTTCCCTTGACTTAGTAAAAAGATTGACAGAACAGTGTCGCGATGGGGGCACCCGTGTCCTATGGACACATTTCTAGTTTTCAGTGAAATATTTTTCAAATATGATATTATTAAAGAATATTTTGATATGGCTTATAAGCAAAGGCTTTAATGAAACAATAAGTGTTAATAACACAATGGTTTAATTATAAAGCAAAAGAATGTTTCAAAATATGTCAAAGAAATGTGTGATCATGTCCTTTATCAAATTACAATGTATATTTCAATGCCTAGTTATTTCAAACTATGGCTTAAGTAATGGAAGCATTTATACTCTATAAATAAAGTGATGATCAAATAAAGTTTAGGATGATTGGATATAGCTGTAGATATAAACCCGTTAAAAAATTTTCAGTCCCACACAATTGAGGAAAAGGAGTATAAAAACAGAATGTTTGTGTTGGAAAATCCAAAAGCTGGGCTGTGAGTCTGTGGTGGAGTGGTCTATACAAACTTTCTATTGCAAATCAGGTATATCATATTTTACTGTATAAATTAAAAAATGATATCAATATCATGATCATACAAGAATGTCAATACCATAATCATACAAGAATGTCAATACCATAATCATAAAAAAATGTCAGTACCACAAAAAATGTATGTTTTTCTTACATTTGACTCTTTCTTGAATGTTTCTTATTTGCTCATATGAAGGCCTGCTGTTTAAAATGCACAACTGGTTTTCATTTCAGCTGAGAGATAGAACTTTCTGGTTGACTATGAACATTGATTTTCGGGGAAGGTCTTACCCAGTGGCTCCTCATCTGCAGCATCAAAGTAAGTGGAGAATTACAGGTTGAAGGTTGCAGCTTTTTTTCTTCAGAATTTATCATTATTTCTTTCAATTTAGTGCATATTGTCATGTAGATATCATGAAATAAAGGGAATTACAGATCTTAAGATTCCTAGAATTTCAATTCAACAATCCAAATATTTGGGGGGGGGGGGGGTTAAGGGGGAGGGAGCGAATGTACCATTGAAGGACGTAACAATTTCATTTAATGTATTTCAACTTGATAAACTTTTTAATGCCTTTTTGTAGACCTTCATTTTTTATTTACAAAAAATTTCTTAAGCCAAACTACCATGAGTTAGTGAGTTTTGTCCTGTAAACCTGGTACAGATATTCAGTTTTTTATCAGAATCACATCGCTGGTATTTTATTTTTAGATCAGGATTATGTTAAAGCACTCTTGATGTTTGCAAAAGGAAAACCACTTGGAGAGAAGGGATTTTATTGGCTTAAAGTTCATCTAGTCAATCTTACAGAACATAAAAAAAGGTATTCTGAAAATTTTTGATTTGATTGATGCTTTATTGTTTTATGGTAGAATAATAAGTGAGAAATAAGAATATCATTTCATGATTTGTGCTATAGTAAGAATTAATCAGATATTCACGTAACTTGATATATAGTAGTGTTCGTACTCAGTGCCTGAAAGGATGGACCCTTATTAAACTTAGAACACACATGTGAACCAATATTCACCTAGCTTGGTATACACATGTATAGTAGTGTTGGGAATCAGTTGATTAATATTCTCCTAGCTTGGTGTATAGTAGTGTTGGGAAACAGTTGATTAACATTCTCCTAGCTTGGTATATAGTAGTGTTGGGAAACAGTTGATTAATATTCTTCTAACTTGGTTTATAGTAGTGTTGGAAATCAGTTGATTAACATTCTTCTAACTTGGTATATAGTAGTGTTGGGAAACAGTTGATTAACATTCTCCTAGCTTGGTATATAGTAGTGTTGGGAAACAGTTGATTAACATTCTTCTAACTTGGTTTATAGTAGTGTAGGGAATCAGTTGATTAACATTCTTTTAACTTGGTATATAGTAGTGTTGGGAAACAGTTGATTAACATTCTCCTAGCTTGGTATATAGTAGTGTTGGGAAACAGTTGATTAACATTCTCCTAGCTTGGTATATAGTAGTGTTGGGAAACAGTTGATTAATATTCTCCTAGCTTGGTATATAGTAGTGTTGGGAAACAGTTGATTAATATTCTCCTAACTTGGTATATAGTAGTGTTGGGAAACAGTTGATTAACATTCTTCTAACTTGGTATATAGTAGTGTTGGGAATCAGTTGATTTATATTCTCCTAGCTTGGTATATAGTAGTGTTTGGAAACAGTTTATTAACATTCTTCTAACTTGGTATATAGTATTGGTTGAAAACAGTTGATCAACATTCTTCTAACTTGGTATTAAGTAGTGTTGGGAAACAGTTGATTAATATTCACCTAACTTAGTATATAGTAGTGTTGGGAAACAGTCGATTAATATTCACCTAACTTGGTATATAGTAGTGTTGGGAAACAGTTGAATGATATTCACCTAACTTGGTATATTATAGTAGTAGTGGGAATCAGTTTACTTACATAAATTTACCTAACTTAGTATATAGAGGAGATGAGTCTCAACATGTATTCACCTAACTATATCAGAATGATCCAGTGATCTTCTTTGAAATTTTCAGCTTCATTCTCTTTCACACTAATTGAACAGCATACTTTAGGATGACTCAGTAACCTTTCCTAGAATTAGAATGCAGGTCAGTGACTTAATGCCATCATGACTGGCTTGTTCTGTATTGCAGGGCATCTTTTGAAGAGAGGTTAAAATATGCTGATGAAATGATGCCAGAAATATGTGATTCTGCTGACAACCCATTAAATGTAATTATATACCTTACTTGTTGTTGTAAGTAAACTGCTATTCTTACATGGTGGCGTATGAAGCAATAAAGGTATTGTATTGTATTGCATAAAAAATGAGCACTAGTGTACATTAACAGAGAACAATACGTGCATTAACAGATTAATCTCAATACCACTCGCTTTTGTTGCATTATTTTTAATATGCTTGACTCGGGGTGCAGTGTAAATACAGCTTAATTTCATTATCAAAACATATAGCCAGATGGCAGAAACAAATGATGTCTCACTAGCATATGGAAAACATTGAACAAGCAATAATTACTGGAAATCTTAATACAAAATTTATTTTATGAAACTCAGAATAACCTATTGGAACTTATACTTTTATGCAAGAATAGAATATTTTATAATCAGTGTTCCAATTGCAAAATTTCCGATCATTGGCTCACTCTGTTTTTCCCGAATAAGTATTCTAATTGTGACATATGGCTGAAAATTGAAAAAAATTGCAATGCTTTTGAAATTTACTCAAATTGTGTCAAGACTTGCAGAAAAATACAAATTTCAAGTTATTTCTGAGTATATTTCTTGAATATCATCTAATGCATATATTTCTGTTTTTAAGTGCCCAGCTGATCTAGGTAAGAAATTCAAATTTTATGTTTTTAGTTTCTTTGAACATATAAATTCAAGCATATAGTGGTGTCTTGATATTTGTAAGTAAATATAAGTACATGTATCTATTTTAATACAGGGCAATAAATGGTGGATGACCTCTGAACAGCCCTGGCAGACCCTCGCAGCTTGTAAAGAAGTTGCAGCCGCTGTTAGAAGTGGAGATCCAAGCAAGTATGTCTCACATTACCCCGTGCATCAGGATGGCTCGTGTAACGGTCTTCAACATTACGCAGCACTAGGTCGAGATGTCACGGGGGCTAGATCAGTAAACCTCAAACAGGAAGGTGATTTCCCAGCAGACGTATATTCTGACGTAGTCGATCTTGTAAGTCGAGCATTCAATTTCTATATTTCAAGTAAGATGTACTTGTTATATACTATTTCTTGAAGTTCTTGAAAGAAACCCAACTCCCCCATGTTGGTTAGTTTTAATAAAAAAATTTGTGGTGGTAATCAAATTTGCCATAATCACATGGGTGTCAAGATTGTCTTAGAAATAGTTACTGTCACAAAGGTGTCCCTGGAAAACAAAAGTAATCAGACTTGACATAAAAAGAAACATAAAAAAAGAATTGCCAAAGAGAAAGAAACAGTACACAAAATCATTTGGCTTTTGTAGCATAAAGCCGGGCCAGTGTGCACATCTCTGCCAGCCATGGAGACTGATTACAATCTGTACTGTTTGTAGCTCAGTATTTATTATTGGCTTGACTTTGCCAAAAAGTGAGAGCTATAGTAGTAACCCAGGCATCAATAAGTTTTGTGTTAGCAAGTTGGTATCTCCAAAACTACTTAAGGGTATGGGTTGCAAATCGCACACTTATTTGAGAGCATAATAGGTCACTGTCCAAGGCCCATAACTCCAACATGGACTTTGACAGAGTTATGGCCCTTTTTGAACTTGTTTCACTATCAAGCTCTGAGAATAGTCAAGCAAGCTGTTCTACTGACAGCTGTTGTTTTGATATTGAAAGCCCCACAACCTCTTTGAATGGCTAGATTCAAAGCCATGTATATCCATTACACAAATTTAATAAAAACTAAATAATATCTCCTGTAACATTTGTTTCCATTCATACAATTTAAATAAGTGTACATTTTATCATGGTTATTGAAAGTACATGTAATATATTATGTTTACCTTTACAGGTAAGAAAAGAGATTGAGTATGATATACAGAACGAGACAAAAGACTATGTAATTGCAAAAATTTGCGAACCATTCCTTGAGAGAAAGGTAAGGAATTTCGTGTTGCAAAGTTTACAAAGGGTGTAATGGTTTACTGGTATACCCATATATTGCAATATGAACAAATAAATTTCGTATCGCGGTATGATTTTTGGAACACCGGTATTTTATAAAAATTATAATTTTCAATTAATTGCCCTCTAATTTCGTATAAATTTCACATTATTTTTATCTTACGATGGAATATCCGACAACTAGTACACTTAAAAGTATTAAGCAGCTGCATAATTTACATAAGCGGCCCGGATGTGAAAGGTCACACGCGACTAGTTTTGTTTATCAAATTGTGTGACACTTTACTTTCTATTTATTCCTTCCATTTTTATTAAGTTTCTACTAAAAATATATACATATAATAATAATATAAAATGTTACTCCATCTTTACATCAAAACATTTACACGACAATACGTATTGCAATATATTGCAATACACTTAAGCAAAATGGCAATATATTGCAATACTGTTTTTGCCGTATTGTTACACCCCTATAGTTTACTAATGTATATTTGAGTTAGGTTAAGCTTACTGTTGACATTAGTATGAAGATTTTATCCTCACATGCTTTAATTCATTATTACTGATAAATTTTAAGTAAAAATTTGTATGGTAGCATAATGAAAAATGTAATGACTATTTACCATGAAAATGTGGTGAAAAAGTGACAAATGTACAACAATTATACAAAACTGTTACTAAGTCGCTAAACATTTCATGTAGGTAAAAAAACAATACACTGCAAAAATGTTTATTTGAAGAACCAAATGTGGTTTATCAAGTGTCATAACAAGTCACCTAGGTTCTTTTATTAGTTATGGCCCTTTGATACACAAAGCTATCAACAACTTTTGAAAATAAACAATAGTTTATATATAAAAAAAAATGTGTGACCATGTGCTTATAAATGAGTAAACAAGGAAGAACAAGAGATTAAGCATATGCTAAGCATATGCTTAAAAATAAAACTAGAGATACTATGTTTAAGTTAACAAAACTCAAATTTATGGTCTTATAAATATAACAAAATAGAAAGTGTTAGTGAAAAAAACTAGAAAAATACATTGATGCGTACAATTGAATAAAACTAAAATTTAACAAAAAAAAAAAAGAAAAAGTAACACAAGATTAAATCAACAAAACTTCTAATCGTTAGCATTTAATAAAACTGGTAATCGTTTGCATTTGATAAAACTGGACAGAATTAGCTCTGGTCAATGTCACAGAGCTATATTTAAATGGAGAGGAAGCTATGATGTGATATATTTAAGATCTACAGCCAAGATTTATTATCCTGCAAATTTGCATTTTTGAGAGATTTTCCAAGACCATCTTTGAGAAAAGAAAAATGATATGTACTGATATGTTCACTGCCATTTTATATAAAATATGTTATGGTAATCAAAAGAAGAAGTTGAAGAAATGTACAAAAAAGCAGTGAAGATTTGACAATTAAAATGTTAGTCATTCTCAGTAATAGATGAAAATGTTAACACATTTAGCTACGTTAAAACAAGATGGCAGAAATTGATGAACTCCAAGGACCAATGAATCTCAAGCAAGGCATTTTGGGTCAAGATTGGAAAATGTTCTATTTTAAGAGCTTCTTATCCCTCTGTTAGTCAATATGAATTTTGATATTTGTATATTTAAAGGTGATCAAGCAGTCCATCATGACAACGGTTTACGGAGTAACAATGTATGGTGCCAAATTACAGATTCAGCGTCAGCTTGGTTACAAGGAATTCCCTCGTGAACATATTCTAGTTGGCAGCGCATACTTGGCAGAGAAGACTTTCCAATGTTTGAGTAATTTATTTACATCTGCAAGACAGATTCAGGTGTGATAATTTTTCACAAATATTTAATTATTTTTGGCTCGACTATACGAAGTATATGGAGAGCTGTCCTACTCGCCCATGCATCGGCGTCCATGTCCGCGTCCAGATTTCAGATTAAAGTTTTGGTGCAGTAAAATATTTCTATGCCCCCGCCATGTAATGGCCGGGGCATATAGTGTTACCCTGTTCCGTCCTTCCGTCATTCCGTCCTTCCGTCATTCCGTCCTTCCGTCATTCTGTCATTCCGTCATCATCAGTTTCCGTTCATTATCTAAGTAACGGTTGCACACATTCAACTCAAATTTGACATTTGGATATGTCATGAGAAAATACAGGTCAAGTTCAAATTTGGTCGTGGTTCGATGATTTTTGGCAGAGTTATGCCCCTTTTACTTTGAAAATAATATGAAATTTTCAGTTTCCGTTCATTATCTCCCCAAAGATACAACACATTCAACTCAAACTTGACATATGGATATATCATGAGAAAATACAGGTCAAGTTCGAATTTTGTCATGGTTTGATGATTTTTGGCAGAGTTATGCCCCTTTTACTTTGAAAATAATATGAAATTTTCAGATTCCGTTCATTATCTCCCCAAAGGTACAACACATTCAACTCAAATTTGACATATAGATATGTCTTGAGAAAATACAGGTCAAGTTCGTATTTGGTCATGGTTCGATGATTTTTGGCAGAGTTATGCCCCTTTCACTTTGAAAATAATATGAAATTTTCAGTTTCCATTCATTATCTCCCCAACGGTACAACACATTCAACTCAAACTTGACATATGGATATGTTTTTGGAATGCCCAGGCCGAGTTGGAATTTGGTCATGGTTCAATGATTTTTGGCAGAGTAAAGCCTCTTTCACTTTGAAAATAATATGAAATTTACAGTTTCTGTTTATTATCTACCCAACAGTGTTACATATTCAACTCAAATTTGACATATGGATTTGTCAAAGGAATTGTCAGGTCAAGTTGGAATTTGGTCATGGTTCGATGATTTTTTGGCAGAGATATGTCCCTTTCACTTTGAAAATTATATAGATACATCTTAGGAATAAGCAGTTTAAGTTTGAATTTGGTCGTGGTTCAATTATTTTGGACAAACTTATCTTTCTTGAATGTTGGAAAAATTTTGAACTTTCAGTTTCAGCACTCATACTTTTGTGGAAAGTTTGAATTTGGTCGTGGTTCAATGATTTTGGACAAACTTATCTTTCTTGAATGTTGGAAAAAATTTGAACTTTCAGTTTCAGCACTCATACTTTTGTGGAAATGTATGTAGCCATTATTTTGGCTACAAATATGAAATATGCTATTTTCAAAAGGTTAAGACTGAATAATTTCAGTGCTTTGAACATTGTATGAAAATGGTTTGTGTTAAAATTGAAAAGTTTTAAGGGCTTTGAACTGCAAATGAAAAAAATAATTTGTGCAAACAAATTTGGAACTAAATATTATAACATCTGAAATTTTGGCTGCATGCGGGGGCATCCGTGGCATGATGACACATTTCTAGTTCACTATAACTTTTTCATTTCTTAAAGTATCAACTTCAAACTTCAAATATATGTTCCTTATCATCAACCACATCTTATGTGACAAGGTTCATAACTCTAGCACCTATTTTTACAGATTTATCTCCCCTACAACTTAGAATTTTCCTTAAAAAATACTATTTTTTACTGTTCCTTTTTTATTTCTTAAGGGATCAACCTCATACTTCAAATATATGTACATTATCATCATCCCCATCTTATGTGACAAGGTTCATAACTCTAGCACAAATACTTTCAGATTTATCTCCCCTTGAACTTAGAATTTTTCTAAAAAAATACTATTTTTTACTGTTACTTCTTTATTTCTTAAGGGATCAACCTCATACTTCAAATATATGTACCTTATCATCATCCCCATCTTATGTGACAAGGTTCTTAACTCTAGCATCAATATTTTTAGATTTATCTCCCCTTGAACTTAGAATTTTCCTTAAAAATTTTATTTTTTACTGTTACTTATTTATTTCTAAAGGGATCAACGTCATACTTCAAATATATGTAACTTATCATCATCCACATCTTATGTGGCAAGGTTCATAACTCTAGCACTAATATTGCAAGAATTATCTCCCTTTAAACTTAGATTTTTTTACTTGAAAAATGTTATTTTTTAATATAAGTTTTTTAGTTTTAAAGGTATCTACCTCAAACTTCAAATACTTACTCTTTATCATCAATTACATTTTATGTGACAATGTTCGTAACTCTTGAAGCAATATTTACAGATTAATCTTTCTTTGAACTTAGGATTTTCTTTAAGAAATATTATAACTTCTTTACTTTTTTAGGTATCTACTTCAAACTTCTAATATATATTTCTTATCATTACACACATGTTGTGTGAAAGGTTCATAACTCTAGCATGACTTTTTCTAGAATTATTCCCCTTGATCTTGGAATTTATGTTAACAAATGATATTTCTTTACTATAACTTAATACATAATTATACATAATTGGTTTTCCTTTCATAGTTTTGTCCTCCTTACTGCGTCCAGTATTTTATTAGTCGAGCTTGGCTGTCTCCTGTGACAGCTCTTGTTATTAATTGTTCATACTGGAAAAAAAATACTGCAAATTATTTTATTAATTGTTCACATATGGAAAAAAATCAAATTATATAGACTTATTTACGCTAATCAACATTTTTTTAGTTCAACAAAACATTAGAATCACTTTCATATCTGTCACATTATAAGGAGTATTGAAACTTAAAACTGAAGAACAGAGATCGGTAAAGTCCCGCGACCTGCGACATAGTCGCATTAAAATGAATTTAGTCGCATTGATTAGCTTGCAGATACGACATTAGGTTGCATAAATAAACAATGAGGAGACAAGTAATTTCTAAAATGCAAATTTGACCTGCAAGAAATTCAGCAAAAGCATGAAAGTCTTACTGTTTGTAAATCAATTAGCGGCATCAAATAAATTTCGAAGTGACAAATTTCTTTGCTCCGCCTACAGGTACAGTAGGCAGGACTAATTATCTGCATTAAACCAGTTTAAACCAGTTATCTGCCAACACAACTTGGTACAGTAGCTATGAGTTAGCACCGTCAAATTTTTTATGCTTTTCTGCTTGAAAATATTATTAATATTCTGTCGATTAGGAAAGCAAGGCAGTCAGTTTTTAAATGTTCAAAATAATTTTCAAAAGTTTAGATTTTCCATGCATTTGTAGTTATTAAAGCATTAGCTTCCATTCCTCCATTGTTTGCCGTTTCCGTCAGACACATTCAAAACCTGTCAGTCCAAAATTATATTAGATTAAAAAGTTCATTAATTTTTAGTCCCCTACCGGTTTACCCTCCGTCCGTCTGTCCGTCTGTCTGTCCGAGCCAACATTTGATTATTATGAGCTTCATTCCGTAGTTAAATAAAGAACATAAACTCATAAAATTGAAATTAAGAGCTATTTTTTTGCTTTTATGAGCTTATTTTGCTTATGGATGTTGGTCCAGGTGGTGTTTATGAGCTCATTTGCCTCATAAACATCAAATTTTGGTATGTCCGTCCGTCAGTCCGTCCGTCCGTCAGTCCGTCCGTCCACAAAACTGGATCCCGCGATAACGCAAAAAGTACTGAAAATATTTTAATGAAACTTGATATATGGATAGATGGCAGTATGGAGATTATGCACGTCTTTTTTTTTCTTCCTGTGTTGAAAATTCTGGTTGCTATGGCAACAAATAGACTGAAAATATGGCAAATTTTACACATAACCTGGATCCCACGATAACGCAAAAAGTACTGAAGATATTTTTATGAAACTTGATATATGGATAGATGGCAGTATGGAGATTATGCACGTCTTTTTCTTTTCTTCCTATGTTGAAAATTCTGGTTGCTATGGCAACAAATAGACTGAAAATATGGCAAATTTTACACATAACCTGGATCCAGTGATAACACGAAAAGTACTGAAAATATGTCTATGAAACTTGACATATGGATAGATGGCAGTAAGGAAATTATGCACATCCTTTTCTTATCTTCCTATGTTGAAAATTCTGGTTGCTATGGCAACAAATAGACTGAATTTCAAGATTTCTGATTCTAGTTTTTAAGTTTTTTCACTATAAGTTCTTTATTTCTTAAGGTATTTTCTTCAAACTTTAAATAATAAGTTGCTTGTCATCAACCACATCATATGTGACAAGGTTTACAACTCTAGCACAAAATTTATCAGAATTACCTCCCTTGAACTTAAAATTTTCATGAAAAAAACATTTTTTTTTTTTTAATAACTTCTTTTTCTGAATGTATCTACTTCAAACTTCATATAAATGTTTCTTATTATCACTCAACATTTGTGAGTGTTCAATACTCTAGCAAGACTATTTCCAGAATTATGCCCCTTTTGAACTTAGACTTTTTTTTGAGAAATTGGTAATTTTACTCCAACTTCTTCAGTCATGATAGGATTTTAAAAATGTTATATTTTCAAAAATAACTTTAGAGTGTCCTTCAGTCCGTCTGTCTGTACATAAAAACTGTTTCCTGTGATCACTTTTAAAGAACTTTTTCAACAAATTTACTTAAAATAGGAACATAAGTGAATGGCAAATGGCCCTTCAGAATGTTGCTTGGGCTCTTACCGGTAGGGGACTTATGGATTGCTTGCAATACTATGATAATTGCTTGTTTTAGTATCTTCCTACCTTAACAAAAATAATCCAAACCTTTTTGTGTTTAAAATCATGTTTGGTAACCACAGAAAAAAAGTGTAACTAGATCTTTTTATAGTTGCACTGACAGAATATTCTGCGGTAAATCTAGGTCATCATAACCTGCCTATGAAAACTTAACAATAACAAAGTGAAACATGAGCTGAAGTGATGCTTATTACATCACTACAATAATTGACAGGTCACTAGCCAATTAGATATCTGAACTGCATGACTTCTGTATGCTGTGAGTCCCTTTGATGTAGAGTTGTCAAAAAAAGACAACAATGAAGGCTACTTAGAAGCCATTCAATGCAAATAAAAAAATGGACAGTACACATTACGTCATATATTACTTGATATGTTATGGAAAGGTACTTTTAAAATATTGGATTCATTTAAATGATGATTCTTTTTACCTTATTTATCTTCAGCAAATAAACAAACTGTTTGACACCAAAAAATAATAACAACAAATATAATGTATATTAAACCATAATGTTCATTCAAATAGGACCAAATTATTTTAATTCAAGTCTGCAATTGTTGATGAAATTAACCCACCTACCTACTTACCCAATTGAAAATGGCCAGTTAGAAGTGGCAAACAAGTACATTGTAGCTATTTTTTCCAGGGTGATCCTATGTTGCATGAAAAACAGATACATATTAAATGTGTCCAGAAGAATACAATCATATTTTAATTAAAATTCAATTTTTATTTTTTTTCCAAATAACAAATCTTTAAAACTTTGTTTTAGATAGGGTCTTTTACACATGCACCTACATTTTACTTGTCATAGAGAAGTGAAAAGACACATTTTAGACCTTTATTCGTACTTTATAATCATTTAGAAAAACATGTCTCATTAGTTTTGAACAATGTCTCATAACTTTTAAAGGGCTTCTGTAGCCGAGTGGTTAAGGTCGTTGACTTCAAACCACTTGCCCCTCACCGCTGTGGGTTCGAATCCCGACAGGGACTTTGGATTCTTTCATGTGAGGAAGCTTTCCAGCTAGCTTACAGAATGTCGGTGGTTCTACTCAGGTGCCCGTTTGTGCCTGAAATAATGCACAGAAGGGCACCTGAGGTCTTCCTCCGCCAGTAAAGCTGGAACGTCGCGATATGACCTATACTGTGTCGATGTGACATAAAACCCAAAAAACAAAAAAAAAAAACATAACTTTAAAAAATGTCTCATAAGTTTTCCAACAGGTGGAACATAGTCTCATTTGCAAAAATTCTTTCCCAATCTCTGGAAGAATCTTAAAAATAGGCACACATTTAAATAGAACAGCATGTTGAAGGCCTATATTTTACACCCAGACTTCAGCTTACAAAGTTTTTACCTAATGTCAGATGTTTTGCCAAAATTAAGTCCATCTTCCACTTTTAAAGAAACAGGGCATCTGTTTTTGGTTAAACCTTTGGATTCAGTTTTCATTCATGGTCAATATATTAAATTCTGACACTTCAAATGTATTAAGAGTGTTCTACCTGCCACACCAATTTTCAGGTAATGAGGTCAAGGTCATTAATGGACCTATAATGGTTGCACTTTGATAAATGCTACCTCTTACACTTATTTTCACGTCACTGGAGATCTGTAATAATAAAACATAAAACTGGTTGTTAAATCAAAGTTAATTGACCATTGGTCCTAAAACATAATGTATCAAGATGCACCTGGACCTACTTTGTTTATGTCACTATTGCCTTTCCACAATTCCCATTGTAAATTTGTTATATCACCCTGTCATGTAGTTAATCTTCAATCTGTCTTTAGTTACAAGGATAAATTGGATATATGTTAACTTATACCTGTACCAATAACTTCATAATGAACTTACTTATTTTGTCACTTTCATGTGAGCAAATATTTGCCATTAAGGCTATTGTAGCCATCTTGTTTTAATTGTCATATAGTCTAGTTTATGACTGTGGTTTATAAAATGATGAAATTGCAGTTCTTATTACAGTATTTGTCTACTACAATTGACTTATAATAAATTCCAGGAATGGTTTAACAAATGTTCTGTAGCTATCAGTAAAGGAGGACAGGCTGTGGAATGGGTGACACCATTGAATTTATTGTGTATTCAACCTTACTATAAAAGTAAACTTCAACCACCAGACATGCCCGACAAAATTTATAACTATTTGACTCGCAAAACAGAATCGTTAAGGTAAGTTTTATTGTAGTATATGATTGGTGCCATAGGTAACACATATAGGTGTATACAAAAGGCATTTTTTTGTCAAAATTGTATAGGGGTCTGGGCCTGTTCATTTTGTGAAAAGAAGTGAATATGTCATAAAATTGTAAAAAAAATGACATGATATTTGCCATCTTGCAACATTTTGAAACCGGAAACAATTTGCTATGAATGCTTGATTATAATTTCTGACCTGTGTAAAATCTGCTTGGAGTAGGAACTTTAACCCGGTAAACATGTGCAAATACCATTTAACTTGATAATAACTATTTACGTGTTTGCAATTGACAAAAGTCAAGTTTTACCAGAAGGTAAACAATGAATTTCGAGGACGAAGTCACAATATTTTGTGAAATTTCTTTTGAAATGTGAATTTCTTTCCGCCGATTTGTTACAAAAAGTTCAATTTTGAATTGTGAAGGGGCCTAACATCGGCCCCTGTTCTAGAAGGAAAAAATGCCCTGATACAGGTGCCATGGGTAACGGAGATTAGTATATCATAGGTGTATATAGTTGTCATGGGTATATTATTAGTTATAAAGATTGTTGAACAGGTTATATGGCCCTATATAAATGGCTATTTTGTAAATATAAACCCGAGCCGGTAGGCGAAAAATTATATATCGCAAACAGCAGTGTATATACGGCCATATAACCTGTCGACAATTCTTTATAATGAATTTTATAATACAGCAAACATCACTTTTTAGAGAAAAAAAGTAAGATTTCGTTATGAAATGACAACAGCCGTGTATATAAAACTATATAAACGTCACAATTATCCAATGAAAAGCAACATTACAAACGTGCAGTATTATAAAATTGGTATATACAGGTGCCAGGAGTATATAATTGTCCCCAACCCTTTCGAAGAAAAAAAAGGGGATAAAGAAATAGTCTCCGTCTGTCCGTACTTACATATAGATACTTGGGGAACAGTAGGGAACAGTAAACCTTTGATGCTATTCATTCAGTAAGCTCTTATGTGGCTACTTTTTCTCAGATGTGGCTATAAGAACAAAAGAGGGAACAAAAGAGTAGCCACTTGAATACCAAACTGAGAACGTCTGTCTGTCACACTTTCATGGCTGTTCAATAACTAAGTCATTTATGAAAGGAATTTGAAATTACTCAGCACAAATGTTTGTTATAATAAGCTTGTCTGTCAGAATGGGCTGAAAAGAGAGAGGACATTTGTTGTATACATGGAACTTTATAGTAATGTAAATAAATCCTACTTTTTTATTGTTTGATACCTACATGGCCTTATTGGTATTATGAACAAAGAAATATGAAATGAGTGTCTTTGTGATCTGGCCTTCTTTATCTGAAATAATTTTATTATGCCCCCACTTCGAAGAAGAGGGGGTATATTGCTTTGCACTTGTCGGTCCGTCCGGTCTGTCGGTCCGTAGACCAAATGGTTTCCGAGTGATAACTAAAGAACCTTTAGGCCTAGGAACTTCAAACTTGGTATGGTGATTGGTCATGACCAGTAGATGACCCCTATTGATTTTGGGGTCAAAGGTCAAGGTCACATTGACCTTGTATGTTAAAACGGTTTCCGATCAATAACTAAAGAACGCTTAGCCCTAGGATCTTCAAACTTGATATGGTGATTGGTCATGACCAGCAGATGACCCCTATTGATTTTGAGGTCAAGGGGTCAAAGGTCAAGATCACATTGACCTTGTAGGTAAAAACGGTTTCCGATCAATAACTAAAGAACCCTCAGGCCTAGGAACTTCAAACTTGGTATGGTGATTGGTCATGACCAGCAGATGGCCCCTATTGATTTTGAGGTCAAGGGGTCAAAGGTCAAGGTCAAATTGACCTTGTAGGTAAAAACGGTTTCCGATAAATAACTACAGAACCCTCAGGCCTAGGAACTTCAAACTTGGTATGGTGATTGGTCATGACCAGCAGATGACCCCTATTGATTTTGGGGTCAAAGGTCAAGGTCACATTGACCTTGTATGTAAAAACGGTTTCCGATCAATAAATAAAGAACGCTTAGGCCTAGGAACTTCAAACTTGGTATGATGATTGGTCATGACCAGCAGATGACCCGTATTGATTTAGGGTTCAAGGGGTCAAAGGTTAAAGTCACATTGACCTTGTAGGTAAAAACGGTTTCTGATCAATAACTAAAGAACCCTTAGGCCTAGAGACTTCAGACTTGGTAAGATGATTGGTCATGACCAGCAGATGACCCCTATTGATATTGGGGTCAAGGGGTCAAAGGTTACATTGACCTTGTAGGTAAAAACGGTTTCTGATCAATAACTAAAGAACGCTTAGGCCTAGGAATTTCAAACTTGGTATGATGATTGGTCATGACCAGCATATGACCCCTATTGATTTTTGGGTCAAAGGTCAAGATCACATTGACCTTGTAGGTAAAAACGGTTTCTGATCAATAACTAAAAAAGGCTTAGGCCTAGAAACTTCAAATTTGGTATGATGATTGGTCATGACCAGCAGATGACCCCTATTGATTTTGGGGTCAAGGGGTCAAAGTCACATTGACCTTGTAGGTAAAAACAGTTTCCGATCAATAAATAAAGAACCTTTAGGCCTAGGAACTTCAAACTTGGTATGATGATTGGTCATGACCAGTAGATGACCCCTATTGATTTTGGGGTCAAGTGGTCAATGTCATAGTGACCTTGTACTTAATGACCGTTTCTGACCAATAACTCAACAACTCAAGTTGCCTTGGTTGATATTTTTATGTGCTTTTGGTATACACATTTGAAGGTCTTATGTAATATAACATCTTGGCTGTCATTAATGAGGCCTTTGTGGTTCATAAAATTTATGTATATATTATTTGGTAAGATTTTTAATAACTTTAATTGCTGCACACAACCTATGGGGTCACAATAATTATTACCTTGTGACTAGTCATGACCAGTAGATACTAGATAACCCTTATTAATTGCTTGTTCACTGGGTCAGAAGTCATGCATAATAACCTGATCACATGACAAATTGGCTGCCGATAGGGGGCATACATGTTTTACAAACATATCTTGTTTTATTTCAGAGTTGCTGATATTTATAAGCAGAAAAATGGATTTGCTCCTAATTTTATTCATTCTTTAGATTCCACCCACATGATGTTAACTTCACTTTATTGTTATAGGTAGGTAAAGTCTTGTTATTGTTATAGAGGTATCGCCTTGATACTGTTATATACAGGTATAGCTTTGTTATAATGCCTCCACTCTGAGGGAGGACAGGGTGCACTTAGATTTGCCCTTGTCCATGTGTGTTCCATGCTGTCACATGTAGCCCTAAAAGTGCATGAGCTACAGTCAACGAACTTTACAGAAATATTGATCAGCATGTTAGTTGTGCACCTTGGGTTTTGCATGTGGATTAATTAAGTTTTTGTTAGAGTTACTGCCTTTGACTTACTAAAACTTTGCAATTTTCAACTTGTGTTGCTCATAGCCCAAAAAGTATTTGACCTATAGTCATGAAACTTTACAGAAATTTTGGTCAGCATGTAAAGTTATGCACTTAGGGGTTTTCTTTTGAATTTATTCAGTAATTGTAGAGATTTTGCCCTTGAATTAGTTAAACATTTGCAATTTTCAATTTGTGTCTTACATGACTCATAAAGTATTTTTTGACCTTGAGTGTAGTGAGTATAGTAATTATTTAACAGTCATTTATGTTAAATGTTTTCAGAAAAGGCCTTACATATGCTTCAGTACATGATTCATACTGGACACACCCATGTGATGTGGATATAATGAGCAAGGTATGTTATATAGTGTAGCCTTTATATTGGTCTGGTCCTAATGATTACATTTCTTACAGTGTTTATACCTTGTTTAAGTCGGTGCTGGGGGGGGGGGTCAGAGATCTTGTCATATTCACTCCGGCTTTAAATGCATCCTCGTGCTCGTGCAGATGTTATTGCACAGAAAAAGGTGCATCAACTACTATGTCTAAATACACAGCTGTATATATAATTGTCTATACATGTAGTGTACTTCTGTTTTTGAATGGAAATAAGATATAACAGTAAACTATAGGTAAAGGTACTAGGTTTTATTTAATTTTATTTTTTCAGGTAACAAGAGAACAGTTTATTGCCTTACATAAACAACCTATACTTCCTAACCTGTCTAATTACTTCATAGAAAGATATATTCACAGGTAAGGTATTAATTAACAGGTGATAATGTATTTTCTAAATAAAATATTTTTATGATAGAAAGTTGAAGTCCTTGCTGTAGCGTAAACTATGTTTATGACAATTGTTCAGAAATAAAAACAAAGGAAAGAACATGGTTTGATTAACAATATAACTTCAAATCTTTTAGTCCTGGAAATCAAGCTAAAGATGCGAGATAAATATTGAGTTTACATAAATTTTTATAGGAAAGTGCAATAAAGCTATGCCCCTTGGGTCAAAATTAAGCTTGCTCCAAGTGTCACACATGTTACACAGACTTATTTTGGAAAACACATTCAATTGTCATTATGAAAATCTGCACGGCCTAAACCTTTGATATTTGCATTGTAGCATTTCTTTATGGACTTCCACAAAAATGACTTCTACAAAATTTTTTATGGATTTTGGCAAAAGGATCAAAATGGTCCATCCCCATTGTAGCTATTTGTCCTACCTCTGCATTGAAAAATTATGACCTTTATACCAAGTGATCTAGGGTCATCACGGTTGTTCCATATTTTTATATCATTTTAATGTAAAAAAAATTTTTTTTTTTTCCAGTGGTGAATTGAATGCCCTACAATATGCCAATTTGCTAAAGACATTTACAGATGTGCCAGGGACAGGTAATGTATTTTTGAACAACCATCACCCTGTCTAAGAAAACATTTCGTTGCCTTTTTTTTGTTATATGCAAACCTTGTGAACAGTCATTATCACCCAATGAATTTTCATTGCATCCAGTGTTTTGCCATAGCAACCATTGACTTCCATAGCAACCACTGAATTTCCATAGCAACTGGTCACTTTCTATAGCAAACAGTGACTTCAAATAGCAATTAGTGACTCATAGCAACTATTGACTTTCCATAGCATCTTATGACTCCCAAAGCAATAGTTTGCTTTTCATAACAACCATTGACTTTCATAGCAACCAGTGACCACATAGTAGCCATTGACTTCATAGCAACTGTAATTTTCAAAAGCAACCAGTGACTTTCATAGCAATCTTTAACTTTCCATAGCAACTAGTGAATTTACCATTGAATTTAATAGCAGGCACTTACTTCCAAGGAAACATTTTATTTTATGTAGCACTAGTGACTTCTTTGGTAACTGTCGTTTTCCCTTAGCAATAGCAACCAGCAATAAGCAATAGCAACCACCAATGTTTTTACATGTGCACTATTTGATATATAGATATTTATTACATGCTTTTTGGTGGTTTATAGAAATATATCAGTGATTTAAAACTGGTAATTTCACTGTTTGAAACAGTGAAATTACCACTTTGATAATTTCACTTTTGAATTTAAGCCGTTTACGTTGTTTCAGTGAAATACCAGCGTGCACAGAACTGGGTACCAACTTAATGAAGTGAAGTCATAAATGACGTAGCGTTGTGTTATTATTTGGCGCGCTTTTCATTCAGTATTAGGTTTAATGTCTTTTTAAAACGTTTCTTTGCATAAAATAAAAAGAAAATTTGTTTAGTTTAGTGTAAGATCGAAATATATTTCACCTTGTGAACACCAAAAGTTCATATTTCACTCGTAGCTGCGCCACTCGTGAAATATACCTTTTGGTGCTCACTCGGTGAAATATATTCCGATCTTACACTGTACTAAACAAATATCCTCTATATAATTTATGATGTCAGTTCAAGATTTAGATTTAATACACATGTATTTGCTTTCGTTAACAATATTACTTGTTCCTTGTCTTTAAGAGTATTTTATATTCAGGTGAGCGATATTAGGGCCATCATGACTCTCTTGTATCTTATTTAAATTCCATAAAAATCAATATCCGTTATTAAATTCCCTTTAATTTGACCTATTTGTGTGAGAAGTTTTATCATATTATTTGATGATTACAGGAGATTTTGACCTAGATGAGATACAGCATTCACCATTCTTCTTCAGTTGATAAATGAGATGGGTTTAAATGTGATACTTTAACAGTGCTGGTAGCCAAATACATAGGTGGAAAACCTCCACATGCAGGGCTTTCAGTCAGTTGACTAAAGCATTTTCATCGAGCCATATGGTCAAACCATGTCACAAGAACATATCATGTGATGAACTAACCATACCTGGAAAATGTTATTTGATGGACGTACCAAGGATGTTACATTTGATGGACTAACCAAAGTTACTGTGATATTATGTCATGTGATGTGATATTATGTCATGTGATGGACCTACGTGATATCTAGGACATATGGTGGGCTAACCTTGTCTGAAACATGACATGAGATGAACTTATAACTCATTAACCAAGGTATCTAATATAATTATGTGGTGAGCTAACCATGCCTGAAACATGTCATGTGATAAGAAAGTATGTCATGTGAAAGTATGTCATGTGATGGACCTACCAGGGTATCTAGGATATGTTATGTAGTGGGCTAACCATGCCTGAAACATGCCATGTGATCAAATTAACCAAAATATCTAGGGCATATAATGTGATAGCCAAAACATGCCTGAAAAATGTCATGTGATGAACTTAAACAAGGTATCTTGGATATGTCATGACTGTGGTGTACCAACCATACATGAAACATGTGACGTGATTGACTTTATCTCACAAAAGTATGTCATGTGATGGGCTTAACCATGGTTGATACAGTTTGTCATGTTATAGACAAAGCATGTGACAAAAATGTCATAGGTGTATTTATGTCGCAGCAAAGTATAAATATGTCATGTGATTGACTTAACTATGCATTAAGGATAATCATGTGACTGTAACATACCATGTCACATGATATGACTGACATAATTTTATCATCACTTGTATGACAGCTTTACAAAAAATCATTCAAAAGTTTTATTTTATTGTTAATTATAGTAAGAAGATAAAAATGATCATTAGGTCTTCCATTATCAAGGACAATGGTAATTCATAATAATTATGTCATTTTTCTCTGTAAACCAATGAACTGAATATAGAATTTTAATTAAAAGTTTTTGATAAAAGTAGTTTTGTTGTGACTCCTTTATGATCTTTATTGATAGCAGTATTGATGTTATGTTCCCCATCTCCCCTTCCCTCCAGTATAAAGAGGTATATACAGTTTTCAGATTACATCATTCCTTCTTTCTGTCCCCACTTTGTGTTGGTCCATATGGATGAATTTGAAAATAAATTTGCATAAATGTTAGCATATCGAAATAATGTGTCTCACACAAGATCTAAGTCTTTAGTTCAAAGGTCAATGTCCCACCGACAATGAAGGAAATTTTTCATAAAAACACTGTCATTCCTGCAGGGATTTAATGAAAATTATGTCGACCTGTTAAGGTCACACACAATTGCACTGATGTTCATCATTCCTGGATGGATTTTAAAATAACTCACCAGAAATGTGTTTAGCATGATAATGATGTGTTGTGGATAGGAACCAGGTCTACAGTTCAAAGGTCAAGGTCACACTGGTAGGTCAATGTCATGTGAATAGATGGTCTTTGTTTATAAATGGATTAACTACAAAACAAATATGCATATGATTATATGCTGCTTATTAAGATGACGTGTAATGAACAAAATTTATTTCAACAGCCTTAAAGTCTTGTTCATACTTTAATTCATAAGTCATGATATGATAGTGCATTGATAGTCATTTCCAGTCCATATCTCTTGTCAAGTCAGTGAAAGATTTTAAAATTTTCTGGCTTAAATATAATGGTATTTTAAAACTATTTGTGAAGAGTGTTTTTTGAAATTATTGGCCACACCAAGAATATGAAAGTATTTATTTATGTTTCTATATGCTTGTAACACTCTTTTTATAATTATCATGCCTTTGTTCAAGTCAAAGGTCTGGTTCTTTTCCTAGGCCATTTGTCTGGTAAGTCTTGTTAGAATGTTCAGTCAAACATGTGTACAAATTGTAAAAATGGTCTTTGTTTGTGTGCAGTGGGGGTAACTTTTGTAGCAGCATGACAAGTATGTGGCAACATATATTCACGACGATATAACTGCCCAGTTATATAACTATTGAAACACACAATCACATTTTAAATGTTCAACTATAGTGTATCATTTGTATTACAGACAAGAGCTTTTCTTAAACCTGAACTTTTAAAGCTCCAAGTACATAATGTTAAAATATATATTGATGATTGAACACTTGTATATAAGTGGTAAAAGGGGCATAGCCAAGCCAGTCTGAGTGCTGATACACTGAAGTATTCACTCGCAAGATACCTGCACAGTTTGTTTGAATGGGTCAGTCAAGTATTATCACTATTTATACCTTTGCAAAGAAAGCATCAACCCACTTCCATCAGTCATAGTTTTAAACTTGTTTAACTCATTCAGGACTGTTAATCCAATACATCAACATGGAAGTATTGCGATTGTATGTGAGATCAACATAAAAGTGGGTTTTTTAGTTTCAATCACAATTTTCTGTCATTTTAAAAAGGATTTTAGTTTCAGACCATTGCAAAAAGTTCCAAAGAATATTTCAGGGTGCTGTGATAGTTAACTTCCATGCCCTCTTACCAATACATTTGTAAATACAGTATATGTAGTCCAGGTTTCTAAACAATGTGTCACAACTTTGTCAAAATCCATGGATAGTGGAGGTAAATATTATTTAGTTTAAGATAAGATAGATAAACTAAGAATGGAGGCAAGTCTTGTATAAGTAGCCTTTTATTTAATGGAGATAGTCAGACATAGCCTTTATTTAGGTAAATATAGTGGTGTATACTTCAAAATGAGTAAGACAGACTTCCACTGGTAATCATTTATAGTAAACATGTATATGTACATATGTAAATACAGTATATGCAGTCCATGTTTCAAACCATGTTACAACTTCTGTCAAAATCCATGGAAGAGTTATATATTCTTACCTGTATATGAAGGTCATTAAGTTTGAATAGTATCAATGATATGAAAATCTCAGCTAAATAGTTAGAACAGTGATGTCACCTTGATTTGTAACCTGACTTGTCACTGATAAATAACTTGATCCACTTTACAGTTTTATTTTCAACAAATAAATAATATCACAAATAAATAATATCCTAACATGAATAAGTGAAGTTCATTACTAAGGTTAGTGTTTATATACAGTAAAGACTGTCTTAGCGACCCCCTGTATATAGCGACGTTCTGTCTTTAGTGACCATAGTTAGGTGCGCCGAACAGTATTTACTATATTAATGGTCTGTATGTAGCGACTCCCTGTCTAGTCCGTACAACGACCATGATTTAGTCACCCGTTACGGTATTTGAGCCGTGAACAGCGACTTTTGCAAGGGGAGCAAGGCTTGAACTAGGTGACGACATTGGCGAAGAAGTCGCCTTCGGATCAGCGACTTTGCCTAAAACAAACTTCAAATAGATTTTGAAGTCGCCCGATTTTTATATTTTTCCGTCATACTTATTTACGCCGCTAGGTCTGTTAATAATTTGTTTACCTCTCAATTACAACCAATTACCGTTAATCCGCTAATTAAGAACGCGTGTCAACATCAACAAAGTTAAATACACGCCGCAAGGCAAGAGTTCACTATGTTTATCTTTCTTATTACGTATTCATGCGATTGACGAATCAGAACGCGCGTTGTATCTACGGCAGTTTGCATTGACCAATCGGCGACACGCTAATACACTGTGGCTGTTTGTTGACAATTACACAAAAGTGCGACAGATTCAATCAATTTTCGCCGATAGAATGATTAAAAACACCTGCATATACATAATTGCTGCGGTGTTTTGGCGAGTAAAGATAAACAATGCCAAACGTCTTAAAGGTGTGGTTATGTTTGAAACCTCGATTGTTATTTTTTTCGGAGCACTTATCTGTAGAAAATATGTGAAGATTTGTAATTTTTTTTATATTATTTTTGTTTTTATTAATACATTGAACTCCGTAAAGTAAACAGGCTGATTATACAAAATTAAATGTCTCTACAGTAACATCTCATTAGTAAAATTGAAATTAAACATTTTTTTACAAACAGACTTATCAATATAAATTACATTTTAATGAATATGTAACTTTTAAATACTAATGTTATGGTGTATTTTATAATCTTAACCAATAATACATGCACTTTTAATAACCTCTTGTTTTTTATAAATGATATTTGTTTAATATCAATAAAAATATAATTAAACCCTTAGTATGGTACTATCCTGCTTTTCAACAAAATATTGGTATGATATGTTCATATATCCGAATTATGTAGAGACTGTCCACAGTGACTCCCTGTCTATAATGACCTTTTTTCTTTTCTCCCATCGAAGGTCACTGTAAACAGTCTTTACTGTACCTATAAAAATATACATTTGTTTACCCGTTATAATGTATCTAAAACATTAAACAGTTTCAAAATATAAATTATGTCAAAAAGAGTCAATATACAAAAGTATTTGTGACAAAAAAATAGACAACTTTACAAATACAGAATATCATACAAACGAAAAATTGTATAGAAAAAAAACCTTGTGATGTTTTTATCAGCAAGTATATTAAACCATAATTGTCCTATACTATATACACCACTATATGTTTATTATGCGAATTTTTCATTCCATCACAGATACTGTTAAGTCAAGAGCTGTTGACTCACAGTTTTGGCCAGCCTTCCAGATTATTGTACACAGCCTTTCCATAACCTCCTCTGAAGATAAACATAAGTATATATATGTTAAATTAACACGTATTTTCTCTATAAAATCATTCAGTTTAAAGTGACAATAATGTACAATAAATAAACAAAAAACCTTATTTTCGTCAAAGGCATTTTGAAATGATTTATTTGATTGGAACCATAATTGAAATAAAGGAAAAAATAACAAATTGTGCAAGTTTTTAAGTCTGATTTTTAATTTTATCAGAAGTAACTTCAACATTGCAATTTTTCAAAAACCGAAGTCAGTTAAAAGCTATCTCTTTAACCAAGTGTTCATACAAATGTTTATTTATATTTCATTGTTGATTTGCAATCAACCTGTGTGGCCAACTTCTTGTGATTAACTGTTAAAAAAACAAAATATCCCTACACTACTAATGAGAACTATTACCAAAAATTCTTTTATAAATTTTTGCTAAATCTCAAATAAATAAATTATAACACTACTTGTTATTACCTCAAGTTACATGTATATAGAAGTCAATCCAAAATTTTATCCAAAGATATCCTTCAAATCATAGCCTTATATAAACACCTGAAACAGTTTATTAACCCTTTACCTCATTATAGGCTCATATATATGCGAAACATCACACTTTCGACCCCCCCCCCCCCTTTAAGAAAAAATGTCGTATTTGGGGCCCCTATTGTATGTTTTAGTTTGAGAAATGTTGCTAAAAAAGTGAGCACTTTTTAGGTGCCGCTCCCAATCCAAAAGATACATCAGGGGGTTGCCAGAAGGGAGATGTGCCCCCTTCTGTTTGGGGGGTCTGAAAGGGGGAAGTAGTCCCCCTCATCGCCAAGAAAACATTGGACTTGTGAGAGGCTAAAATTGACCCCAGATTGATCATAAGGTAATGTGTAACCAACGCTTAAAAGCCTTTGACTCTATCTCAATCCCTTGAGAAGTTGCAGCACTTTGAAATAAATTTTGATGGAAAAAATTGAGGCAAAATAGTGATTTTTGGCAAATTTGAGACGTCCCCTCGTTGCCATGGTAACAGGAAATTTAAGACTGAGCATGTCGTTACAAAGGCAATGGTCCAGTCAACATTTGTGCCAAGTTTGATTAGAATTGAAGCATTTTTCATAGTTTCATAGCAGTTTGAACTTGTAACAGGAAGCTTTTCAATGAAAACAGCCATTTTTCACGATAGGCTCATGAGGGAAAGGGTTAACTTACCAAAAAAAAAGAAGAAAGAAGGCATTTTGCAAGTTCGCTATTGTTAAATTCAAACCTTGATGATGGGAATTTTCTGTTTTGTCATTTTTTACTATTAAATAGTTAAAAATACCCATAGAAATAATGAAGTGAGAGTACCAATTATTGCTATCAATGAAAATCATTTTCCATTATTTAATTAGAGCATTCATGCATAGCATTGGATAAAAATTACCTCGGTTTATCTTCATGTGTATACCAGTCAACAAAGATACGTGTCAGTAGTGAAAACACTGTGAAGATTCCAATAAACAAACCAAGACATCCTGCTTTCAAAGTGTCTAAATTGAGACCAACTTTTCGTGGTTTTCCGTGTATAACCATGAGGTAATGATCAAACTGTTTCCTTGCTAAAGCGTCATGGTCAAACGGATATGAGGCTCCGATCCTGTAAGCTGCTGCTAGCCCGGACATAACCGCCACCTCATGTGTGTTTACCAGCGTGTAGGAACCACAGTAATATGTATTTCTTTTACCTTGGATGTAACTCATCAGCGGCACAGTGAAAGCAAAGTGTCGCCATGTGTGTGAAAACTGACGCCACCAATGGTGATACATGATCTTTTTCTTATCGACTTTCTTCAATGTCCAAATATCTGCACAAGTATCATCTAAATAGATAGTTTGATATACATGCTGTTGTTGATCACGAATCTCCTTCAGTTGGGGCTGGTAATTTGACAGATCAAATGACATTTCGATCTTAGATGGATCGCTGACATCAGTACGAACTAAATACTGGTCTTTGTCTTTATGAAGTTCATAGTGAGAGTTCATATAATGTTCATCTTCATGAGTGATGATCAAATCATTGAAATACTGGACATTTCCAAGCGTCTGTAACTCCATAAAACTAGGATCTGTTAAAGTTCCGAGAGCTGTTTCAGCATCACAAGCAAATATTATCTCATCGAAAATTTCAACAACCCCTTTCATATCTACAACATGTACTTTTCCATCAATTCTAGACACAGTCCTGACAGGTCTGTTTCGATGAAAACGTACCCCAGATTTCTTTATAATAGTTTCATACATCTGTTCAAGATTTGGAAAAGCAAACATTTCTGGGGTCTGGCTCAATAACCTGTCTGTATCGTAATCAAATAAGCGTAAATCATCGTCTAAAAATACTCTCGCCATTATTGCCGATGACACTTTTGGTGTCTGATTGCCGGTACCAAAAAACAGCGCTGTAAGGGGAAACACCATCTGATTCATAAACTCTTCGGAATATCCAAACCATTTCAAAACTTTGGAAATTGGCAAGAATATAAACAATGCTTCAAATCTATTTATAATTTTGAGAGTTTTCTCAAAACGAGCTATGTCCTCTTTGAGTCTTCTGGTTAGATTAGAATCAGCGTAGTTTGTCCACGCAGTGTCGTCCTTACCAAATGAAATCATCATGTGTACAGGATGAGTTTCAAAGCCGTGTTCATGTATAAGATTCATAGTGTTTCTGTACGTTGGAGTCCCTCCTTGTACACCATAGTTCACATAAGTTCCCCTCTGTTCTTGTAAGCTGGCTGTCCCGGCAACACCCCCTTGGAAGAAAAAGACAATATACAGAAATAAATGGCCAAAGAAATGTGATAGAAAGATAAGATTAGCAAGTATGTATGATTTCAAAATTAATGATTTGCATTTTATATGTTCTTCTCGAGTAGAACCACCGATGTTCCATAAGCTACCTGGATAGCTTCCTCACATGAAAGAATCAAAAGTGCTTATTAGGATCTGACCCCACAGCAGTGAGGGGCAAGTAGTTTGAGGTCAACGACTTAAACCACTCGGCCACCGTTGTTCAAAAATTCGAATTCTCCATTTTTTTCAAATTTAAATAAAAAAACTCTCAACAACAGTCAAACTGTTAAACTGTAAAGGAATGTTGAACTGCTGTGAATTGTTTCTTACAAAAAGTAAGATATTATGTGATAATACACTGTACACATTCGAATTTTTTTTCGAAAATGCTACATTATACATGACTTGATTTAAATTCAAGCCAGGGGTCATGTCCAAAATTAGCTGAAAAGAACCTGTTATGTCAGGAGATAAAAGTTATACCGATGACAAGCTAATGTATCTACTTTTTCGAGTTAAAAACACTTTAGTTACAAGCACTTGATTATTTTTCAAGAAAAAAAAACTAATGATAAATTCTAAATCAAGCAAGCTTAAAATATAATACCAGGCACTAGGTTTTTCTCCCAGAGTTCAACAGTAAACTTGGTCGGGTGTTTACTCAGACTATATGCTGCTGCTGTCCCAGCTGCTCCGGCTCCCACTATCAATACACGCTTCCTACTTGACATTTCCAGTCAAACTGAAAAAAAATCAACAATCATTTAATTGCCAACAGACTTCACTTGATGCATGAAAGAGTTATATAGACTGAACAGGACTTTTAACTGCTGACCATTGACCACTAAGCGTGACCTTGACCTTAGAGCTAGGCTTCTTGGTCTTGCACATGACACACTGTCTCATCATGCTAAAGATTATGCCAGATTTTGTTTCAAAATCCCTTGATGCATGACAAAGTTGTGGGCTGGACAAGATTTCTACCTAAGTGTGATCTTGACTTGGAAGGTAAGGGCTTTTTGATACAGTTGAGTTCACACTAAAGGTTACACAAAGTGCACTAGGAGTGCACTAGATGTGCACTACTAGTGCACTTCAAAGTGCACTAGTAGTGCACTACTAGTGCACTTCATAAGTGCACTTTGTAGTGCACCAGACCTATAATATGTATTAAGCAGTTACCTTTTATTTCAATGAATAGCAATTTGACTTTTACAAAAAGATAGATAAATATAGATATCTGTATAATAGTTTTTCATAATAAATTTGAAGTTGTGAATATTAGATTTTGTAAAATATGGCGTAAAATATTAGAACAATAATTTTTCAAATTCATTAATTTTACTGAATTTAAAACTTAATTGTTAGAATAAGTAAATATAAATAATTATAACTTTAATGTTGATAAGTGCATAAATAAACAAAATTAATTGATATTTAATATGATTCTATTTTATTATAATCTGGTAGTACTGAAATATGAAACATTGAATGCTAATTAAACAAAATTCAGTCAAGTTTTTTTTTTTTTTTTTTTTTTTTTCTTGGGGGGGGGGGGGGGGGGGGGGGGGAATTATAACAATTTGTTTTTTTATCTTAACTTATGATTGTTTTAGTTAAAGGTAATGAGTTTAAGCATTAATAGCCTTTAATACATTAAAGATTTAATATGTTTATAATTGGCCAAAATTTTGTCAATTTTATCTCATTTATAAACTCTCTTAACCTTCTGAAACTGAGATTTACCTAAGATTAATATAAATGATATATATTATTCTAAAAATAAATATTCATATATAATGGTGGTATATTAAGTATTGATATGTGTGGATTAAGTATTGATATGTACCTGTGGGACACTAGTATACTTTAACTGACATGGTTTGGGTACAGTTGAGTTCACACAACATATTAACAAAAAGATTAGAAAATCTTTCAATTCCATTTTTTGAGACAACACGAATCTTTTTTCTTTTTTTTTTCATGCACTGTAACATAATTATGCAATATGATTATTTTTATGAGTTTATTATAAAATGCAAAAATATTTCAGTTTTCTTTTTTCTTTTTTGTACTACAATGTACTTGTAATGAAATTTATTTGCACCAACATCCAGAGAATACAGAATTTACATTGCCTACTTATATTTATCATCTGCCTTTTGTTATTCACCCTAAGGGGCTCTCTTATCAGCAGGGTACTATATTAAAATACCAATACACAGCATGACTTATGACACATTAATCTTCTGTAACTGTTTTCTGCTCATGTACGAGTATGGTAAAAATTTAAAAAAAAAAAAAAAAAAAAAAAAAAAAAAAAGATCTGCATTTAAGTGAAAAGGAAGTTGCAAAAGTTTTATAATCACATGTATTTAAATATTTTCTTTAAGATATATTATCTTCTAAATGTGTTAAAACTGACAAGGTAAATTTGTCAAATCTATAATAAAAAATTAACATTTCCCACTTCAGAAACTAAAAGATGATTTTAATGCAGAATTGCAAGAAATGTGGATAAATATTGAAATGAGGTCTTTCCAGAATAGTAAACACTGATATTGATTTTAAACCAGTTTTTTTATGATAAGATTAGAAAATTCCACTTCAAAGACAATAATGACAATAATATCTAACATGCGTTTATGCCATTATTATTATTTTTTTTACATTTGATTATACAAAAATTATAGTCATTTATCTTAGATGTCTTACATGTTTTTGGAAACAAAAAACAGGAAATTTTAAATAAATATTGCATACATCTGCATTTTTGTTATTTACCCTGAGGCCCCTTATCAGCAGGAGATCAGTATAATGAAAACAGGCATTCTCAGTAAAATACCAATACACAGCATGACTTGAGACTGTCCTCTTGTATAAAAGCATTCCCTTTTTTCATTAAATTTTTGATAGAGAAATCTTAAATAAAGTTATCAATTTTATTTATTTCATGTATAGATATTTAGCTCCGTGATTCATCGAAAAAAATTATTTTATATCTTTAAAAAGTATGCAAGCATTTCATGGTTGAAAAACATAATATCACAGTGTATGGATTGTTTTAAAATAAATTAATTTATATTCTCTTTCAATTTTGAACATGAGGAATTGCCTCTTAAGTTATATATTATTATGCAGAGTGGCAAGAAATGTGGATAAATGGATAAATATACAAAATTCCGCTTTAGAGACAATAATATCTAATATGCATTTATGCCATTATGATTTTTTTTGTATATTTGATTATAAAAAAAAATTATGGTCATTAATCTATATGACTTATAGGATTCGGCTAACTAGCCTGAGTGCCAACGCCTGATGAATCCCAGGCTTATAATTATCTAACATGCATTTTGAGAAAACCAAGGTATTTCAATGCATACTTATAATTCGCAAAATTGACTGTTCTTTGTTATTTACCCTGAGGCCCTCTTATCAGCAGGATAATGGTATAATGAAAACAATCCATCTCAGTAAAACACCAATACACAGCATGACTTGAGATTTTCCTCTTCAATAAAAGTATTCCCTTTATTACATTAAATTTTAATATTGAAATCATGAATAAATTTAACAATTTTTTTTATTTTATGGATAATATTTTAATCATTTATATCTTTTAAAACATATGCAAGCATTACACAGTTGAATAATAAATTATCACATTTTTGATTGTTTAAAAATTAATGTATTAATATTCTCTTTCAATATTGAACATGAGGAATTGTCTCTAAGTTATATATTATAGAAATAATATTTTAGCTTAAATATAAACCTTTCCTTGATTTGTTTGAGCTTATGGAGAAAAAATGGTTATGTAAGTGTTACAAGCCAGAATTACCACATTAATTTTCCCATTTGTACACTTGAAAAATTGAAATAATAGCTTTAAAAACACTTTTACGCAATTATCCATTACGGAGCATATTAAAATTTAACCTTATTAATTCTTTAAAATTGATTTGAAGGGGTATTGTTTTACACTTACAGTTAAATACTGGTTAATTAAAATATGATTACAATAATTTTTTTTTTTAATTTTAAGCTTTAACATGATATCACCTAATATGTTAAAATTTACTTATTTATATTCATGAATAGGCCACATATTCCCAAAGTTGTTTTCCTATATAGAGCAGCTTAACAATAGATGCCCCCTGTCACTTGATATACAATTATCCAATAAACAATTTAGGTGTCACCTTCCCTGGCCAGTCTGGTCATATGGTCTAGTGCACTAGAAGTGCACACGGTGTGCACTTCTAGTTCAGCTCTAGTGCACTAGAAGTGCACAAGGGTGGGAAGTTTAGTGTGAACTCAACTGTAGGTCTTGCACATGACAATTGGTCTCATCATGCTTCATGTGTGTTCTGAAGTTTTTCAAAATCCTTTCATGCATGACTGATTTCTTGCACAAGATTTTCTAACTACTGACCTTTGACCCTTAGTATGACCTTGACCTTGGAACAATTGATCTAGGTCTTTGGCATGACACACTGTCATGTACTTTCAACACCCCCCCTTTTTTTTGTTGGGTTTTTGTCATAATTCTAAGTTAACTTTTCAACTTTACTTTCCAGGTGGAGAAAGACCTCAGGTGCCCTTCTGTGCATTATTTCAGGCACAAACAGGCACGGGACTAGAATCACCGGCCTTCTGTAAGCTAGCTTAACAGCTTTCTCACATGTAGAATTCCATGACGAATGCCAGGCTTAAACCTACAGCGGTGAGAGGCATGTGATTTTAAGTCAATAACCTTAACCATTCCGCTATGGGCGCCCCTCGAAATCACTTGATGCATGACAATTGTTATATCCCTTGATTATGGGCCAAACATGGTTTCCAAACAAATTCCTTACGTACACACCAGACGAACAGGTATTTAGGGGTTACACTATATGCCCACTTGACATAACAAACTGTCAAAGTTTCATTCTTTTTGGCTTTGTGAATGGAGCCCTATTTCAGTCTCAAAAATGTGAGAAAAACAGGGTTAGTCAAGTGCATGTGACACTGATAAAAAGATAAACAAGCTTTTTCTGAAGAATTCACACAATCAATAAATGAAAACGTTACCAGATTTTTTTTATTTATTATTTGACTGAATGATGAATGATGAATGACAGACTAGCTATTCTCTTCCTCCTATTCCCTTCCTCTCCTTGACGGTTCTCCCCCTAACCGTTTCCTACCGGTTCTCTCCCAAAGACAATTCTCCCCCATTTTTTTTTATAAGATATCATTTTAATTTTTGACTTAATCTACATGTAATATTATTTCTTAGTGAAGATTATTAAAAGGATGTGTATAGTGCATTTTATGTTTTATCTGAATATTTAACACCTTTTTTTGGGTATGTTAATCCTATCAACACATTCATTTTGCATGTTTTGTGAGATTAAGATGATTGGACAGTGATTGATATACACAGGTCTAACGAAATACTTATCCATCAACATCTTTTTACAGATATTTAAACGTAATCAACACCTTGATTCTTGAATAATGAATTAATAAACACATCAGTTATCTCTGACAGCATACATGTGTGTATTGAACTCCTTTCTTCCTTATACAAAAGTATGAAATTTAGCATTTAAATTCATTAATCATTTTTTCTTATAAATTTTATTATTTATCAAAAAAAAGAAAAAAAAATAACAAAAAAAAACCCATCAATAATTAATATATTATAATCAAGTAAATCATTCATTAATTATTTTCAATGACTAAAAACATTAAAATGTATACATAAGATCTAATAAAAAGATTTTTTTTTAATTTATATCAATTGATAATAAACTTACTCATTTATAAAACATCTAAATACTTCATTATATTTTTTTCTTCTTCTAATTTATTAATTGATAATAAACTTACCCATTTATTACATCTAAATACTTCAATAATAATGTATTAGTATAAAATAAAAATGGAGAGGAACTGTCTGCTCATTTGCAATTAAGCAGACGGTTCTCCCCAAAATAGGGAGGAAACGTCAGGGGAGGAACTGGTAAGGGAGAGAATAGTCTGACTACCCTGAATGACAATCATCTTTGGACTAGTAATGAATGATTGTGTGTCGTCAAGGTCTACACCATGAATATCTGTTAGTCCGACACATTTATGTCCCAGGGCTTTTTATTATAATCGTGACAGTCGTCCTTCGAGAATCATCCCTGTCGTGTGATTAATTATGCTGTCCGAATCCGATAACTACCGATTACCATTACACTTATGTTGCGTAATGGCGAATTATATGGTGAATTTTCAAACAAACAGAAGTAATTACCTGAACTGTCATAGATGCAAAGATAAGCCAAATTTTTTAAAGGCTTTTATGCACGTAATTATATGCACTGTCGTGTAGTTTTTAAAACAAAAATGAGAAATTGTTTCGTTTCGTTGCAAACCCTTGATAATGGCCGTGTTGACATTCCGGAATAATAAGCTAAACCCTGGCATATTCGGTACATCCCGGTACGGGATTTGGCAGGGTCTTTCATGAAAGATCTCGAGATGCCCGTAGAAGAAGTAATGTGCGTCATAAAGTATTTAAGCAAAGAAAATTTATTTATCATGTTCATATAGACGTCTTTTCACGCATTTTCACCCCCTTTTTAGGCCTCAAATAGTGAAATATGCACTATATCAGTAGACGTTTGAGAAATGGTGTTAAAAAAAGTGAAAACTATTTCGGTGCCATCCCCTATAAAAGAGATACATCAAGGGGTGCCGGGGGGGGGGGGGGTGAGACTTGTGACAGGCAATGACACTAGTTACCTGTTAGTTCATTTCATCACGGATTTACATTACAATAAGTAATATATAATCTATCTATCTATCTTCCATATAGTCAAACCCCTGCTGGGGACCTAGACTTGACGCGCGTCAACTGACAAGAATGTTAGTAAAAGAACTGAAATAAAAGAATATAAAAGTAATGGAAATGAGTATATTGTTAAAAACAGGTTAAAAATAGAGAAGGTATAAGTCTAAGCATTAGGCAGATTTAAATTTTATCCTAAGCATTTTCCAATATGAACTGTTGGTCAATCACCATTAAAACAGTCAATCTTTTGAAATATACAGTCAGTTCAGCTGAACTTGACTATGAAAATATGAGCATAATATCACTTTCAGGTTATACGTACACGCGTGTAACTAACGCTGAAAGGCCTTTAATTGACTCTATCTCAAATCATTGAGAAGTTGCAGCACTTCAAAATCAGTTTTCGATGGAAAAATCAACGCAAAATAGTGATATTTGACAATTTAGAGTTAATGAGTTAACCATTTTTTTCCAATAACCCTCGACTGTATATACTAAAATAGATAAATACAGAATCCCTTAAGAAAGCCCAACACGGCAAAATTGAAAATGTTGCAGGCTCGGTTTGATTGAGCCTGTTCATGGACGGTACTGGAATGTGCAAGTTACCGTCCACGCCCCCTAGCACCGGCTTAAGCAGAATTCAACATTTAAACATGAAATAGTAAAATTTTGAATTTAGAAACATCCGCAGATGTGTTCATACGGCGGTTATCATGGAACCTTCAATGTGACACAGTAGTGCCATTCCATGAAAAGCGGCGTATAAACATGATAGGAGTAACAATTGCAGATAAAACGCATTTCTTCTTTGTGTTTATATCACACCTGCAGTATCACAAAATGGATAACACACTCGATAGATTTGTAGAGCTGTAAAATTTATTTTAGTATAATTTTTAAATAATTCACTGTATCTGACTGCTATATGTCTCAAAGACAAAACAAGTCTATTCAATTCTGTCATTATGTCAAAATAATTGTATGCTTCTTTAAAGGACATCTTTTCTTTTGTGTGTTGACGGCGATAAATGCAAACAAATATACGCCATTCATCATTAATCTTTTATTATATGTCCTAGTTAACAAAGAATAAATAATTTTAAACACCTGTGTTGAGTTATGTTGGTTTTGCTCAGAGATCTGGTTTTGCTGTAACAGTTTCCGGCAGCATTTGTAGAGGGCATTACCAGTATAGCTTAAATTCTCTCATGCGCGAACTATTATACCCTGAAACATAGCAACCAGATATAGATAAACAGCAAATTATATAAGGTTAATAAAAAAATTGTCTGTTTCTTGACAAAAAAATCGAATTAATAAGTACAAAGTCTTAAGAAAAAGTCCCTTCTTTGAGTTCATTTAAAAGGGGGATAATTTGGTGGAATTTTAGACAGGGAAACATGAGTTATCATCCGTGGCTAGGGAACATGGCCGACTGAAATCATGCAATCGAGTTTGTAAGTGCCTTTTGCACATGTAACAAAAGTACATATTGAAAAAAAAGATGTTATCTATATTTTAAGGATGTAAAACTCAGTTACAACTCATTTAAAGAAAGAAATAAAACACAATATGCTTTCAATGACTGTTATTCATCAAGTAAACAATCTTCAATATTTCCAGCCACACAATTTGGGCTTCGTTAACTATACACACCTTTATGTGTACTTCTAATAAATTCGACAACGCTATCTTAATTTGAATATAAAAGCTTATGGACTAAGATCAATACTTTACACAGAAACAAAGTAGATCAATATAAGGAATGTTTTGCAACGTGGTGCCAATGACTCGATATATTTTGAAAACAACTAATTTTAAGCATTACTTTTTTGAGAACAAAAGTAAAATATTTGATCATGAATTGGAACAATTTTTTTCTTAACATAATTATACACTTCCATTTCCTTTTAGTGTATCAGTGCATATACACCTGGAAATAAGGGAAGCGCACCTGGCATTTTGCCTCAATTTTGACATGACCACAACTGAAATATTAAATTTTATTTGGGCAATGGTACGAACCAACTATAGCCAACCTGCAACAACTGAAACAAGCTCAGTACCAAGAATGGCAAAATTTCCTACAAAATCGCATTGGACGCCGTACTGAGGTTGTCATCCTGGCACGTTGCTGTTACACACGTTATTAAAAATTTTGCTACATAACGTCAACATTTACAAAATATATCCACCAGTATAAAATGTTTTGTAAACGCTCCAACACCATTGTTATATGCACTTACATTTTCGGTAAAAAACAACACATTTGCAACACTTAGTCCTTGCAGTTGAAACATTGAGTAAAATATAAAAAAACATGAACCCTGGGGCGGGACAATTTTGACCCCAGTGCCATAATTTAAAAAATTAATGAAGAGTTTCATTATATTATGCTACACACAAAATTTCAAAGCTCTTATTACTTTGCACTTTCAGAGAAGAAGTTTTTTTTAGATATTTCATTTTTTAATTTATTTTCATCAGTTTCAGTTATAATTCAAAGTGATATGATGAAGTAAAAGAATTAAGCAATAAATGCTCTCATAAGCAAAACTTAAATCGTCACTTTTATAGCAATCATCGTTTATTTCTAGGGAGCCCTCGCTTGTCTATAAAATACGGTTACAGCTGGTCTGTTATTAAAGCTTCTCTAATAATAAATATTTTCAAAAACATATTGCTTCTCTAACCCCCTGTTTACACATAGACGCCGCTTCTACTACGATCAAAGCGTGGCCGATCGTGGCAAATCGCAGGAGAAACGTAGTGGAGTCTACATAAGTGCAGTATGATCGCGGTAGCGTCTTCATGATCGGAAAGCTCTACGCTCTCGCCAAGTTTATCAACAGTTTGGAAAAAAAGCCCCGTAAACAGTGGTAAAGGCCGTGAAAAAACTGTGGTTGAAACTCTGAGACTCATGCAAGAACTTGAAAATCCTGCAGCAGAACATCCCGAAGCCGGAAAAGAACATGACGGTCCTTCGTCTGTGGAACATCCACGGAAATTCCTCAGCCTGATGATCCCGCTATTGAGCCTCAATCCGATGTAGTAGAAGTTCCAAATCTTCCCCACCAGAAACGCAGGAAAATGCTGACACACCCTACAAAGGACAAGGAACAGACTATGGTTGAATGGCTAAGCGCACATCCAATCCTTTACAACAAAAAGCTAAAGGGGTATAAAGAAACCCAGAAGTAGGAATATCTCTAGAGGAAACGGGTCAATCTGCTTGGTAAAGATGTTGACGTCATCAAAACCTGGTACAGTAGCATTCGGACAAGGTATGGGCGGCTCAAGTAAACGCGATCCGGTTCTCCGGATGAGGAACAGACAGATATGGACAGTTGGATCCTGCGTGAGTTTGGTTTCCTGCAGCCCAATATCATTGAAGTCAAAAAGCGCACCGCTGTTAGTGTAAGTAGATAACCATACATTCATTATAGAGTTGAAATTATGTCATATGTTTGAGTGTTGATGCCTTTGGAAAAAACTAATTTCCAAGCAAAAACTGGTTGGGGTCCGATCATCCGCCAATTGATTATGATTCAAGTTACATATTAAGATGGTGTAATGGTTTTTATGGTAGCAAGTACAATAGCACAATGTTATTTTCTATGTTAATATTCATTGCACATAAAAAATGTTGATAATGTATTAATTGACACTAATTTTCGTTACAGATAACGGCAAAGTTGGCCCCAACAACCCCTGAAGAGACTATGACATTAGACTCTGCTGATGCCCCAGCTTATACCGCATGTGCAGGCGCTCTCTCCTTTCACGACACCCTCGATGATTTCGCTACCAAGGTATCCACTTCGGCAAGTGTATCCTCAACATCCGCGTATTCAAGAGCCTCCTTAACTCAAAACCGGTCCTCCGATGATGCAATCTTGGCAGACCTAGCAAGTAGTAGGGAAAAGCTCATTAACTTGCAGCGAGAGTTGCTTGGTCGCATCAAGAATACACCAAAACCGAATGAGCGTGATGCCTTCCTGGACTGGGTTAAACAAGCCGTGGCAGGCCTTAATAAGACCTTTTGGTGCCGCTTCCAGACTGACGTACAACAATTGGTCAGCCGTTACACTGACATGCAGGAGCAGCAACACTTACAGGTACAGTCTAGACCTGGCCTTTCCTCAAACAAGGATAGTGATCCCTGTTCCATGCAATGGCAGCCCAATCCTCACAATGGCCATCCCAGGTCGTCAATACAACGTCTGTGTGGGGATCTCAGGCGCGTGCTTTGGTGCAACAGCAGCAGTCTCAGCAGTCAGACAAGCAAGCATGTACCTCTCCCACTAGTAGACAGTCACAAGAGGGATCATGTATGGTGTTTGCAGGCCTTAGCTCACTGTTAGATATATGGACTCCAGCAGCAGTAAACGCTAAATAATACGATACATAGACACATGCAGTCCTAGCAATATCGTTTTCTTTGCAGCAGTCAAAGTTCTTATTGTCATTTTGAAGTCTTGACAGACATGCACTTAATTAACAAATTTTGTTTCTAAAATCAGATGTTAGATTTTTGATGCATGCTGTTTGTATGTACAATTTTGCAAAACTTTAGTTCAAACTTTGCATTTATAAAGTTAATACTTGTATAAACTCGATTGTATTACTGTTTAGTTTTCAGTCAAAATTTAGTTGTTTTGTCTGTCTGTCTGTCTCCGTGCGTGTGTGCGTGCGTATGTATGTAAGTATGCATGTTTTAAGAATGAGTCTAAGTTCTTGTAATAAAAAAATCTTTATGTTTATAAAAAACGCCTTATGGTTTGCACCATCAGCTTTTGTTGTTAAAAAAGAAGTTATGATGCCTAATCGGTAAAAACCTATACTTGCAATGCGACTATGTCAAATGCAGGAGTCCGTACAACTGTGTCATATGTTAATATTTTATACAAGAAGTACGTGAATAAAACAAATATAACCAATTGCTTTCGTCATTATACTAGTATCATTTATTACTCCTTAAACTCAGGCACGTTGATTTGCCTATAATCTTTGTGCGGCTACATTTTTCGATGTTTTCCATACTTTACCAGAACTTACTTGGGTACAGATTTACTTAATGACTCACAAAATAAAAATAACATAATTCTAAAACATAGCTTTAATGCTCTATTGTTGAGACTCTGTCAATATACAACAGTATATACTTTTGTCAAAAGCTGTCAAGATTACTTTTTATGTAGATAACATTGCATAAAACACCTAAATTCCTTCGCAAAAAACATACATACTAGACCTGACTATAATTCAAAAATAACTGCAGAGACATTTGCACAATCTGAACTTAATCCAAAATCGCAGCAGGTAAAACATTCATATTCATTGTACATAATAACACAGACTAGTGGGGAATCATTCTTTCCTGCCACGGTACCGATCCTACCTGGCTGTTAAAATATAGTTTAAGTAGTTTCCTCTGTCTTTTCCCAGCGATGTTGTCCCTGTTTGGTCCTCTTGGCATCTGTACCTCGTGCGTGTTAGCTTCATGTCCCCAAGCACCAGGTTCCGGATAGTGATCATCATCCTCTTGGTCAAGTTGGGCATTTTGTAACGCCGGGTAGGGCAAACTCATGAGGTTATGAAGGCATACACAACTCCCTATGATGTCTTGTATCACTGCTGGGAATTGCTGCATAGTGGTGAGTAATACCTGCAATCTTTGTGCCAAAATACCAAAAACATTTTCAATCACTCGGCGACCCCTTAATATTCTGTAGTTTGTGATTAAGTGCTCTCTGGTTAGACCTCTTTGCGAATAAGGTTTCTCAACACAAATGCATCATCTCCCAGAATGAAGTAGAGTGTCGGCTCGATGTCATGCGGAAGTGGGTCTGGCGTTGGAAACCCAATCGATCTGTCTTCTAGGCACTGTTTCAGCTCAGATTCGTTAAAAATTTGAGCATCAGACATGGAACCATGGCAAGACCTCCGCAGTCGATCCAAAGAAATTTGTAATCCGCATCTGCCAGTGCTAGTAGCACTACGGAAATGAAGTGCTTGTAATTGTGGTAAAGCGAGCCACTGTTTGTGGGACATCTGATGGCCACGTGCTTGCCATCTAGTGCACCGCATGCATGTGGAACATTCCATCTGTTCTTGAACTGGTCTGCTATGAGGGACTATTCATCAGGAGTTGTTGGACACTTTATCACTTCATCTTTAAATTCCTCACAAATGACCTGGCAAACCTCAGGTATGAGACACGCTATCGTATTCATAGCAACAAAAGTTATACATGAGACTAGGGTACTTATCTCCTGAAGCAAGATGTCTGATAGTAATGGCGACCTTGATGCCTGGTTCTAGCGCTTTTCTCCAGCCTGTATCTTTCTTCTGAATCCCGGGGCCGACTCTCTCGAGCAGTTCATCGGACATCGCTGGTTCCATTCTCAAAAAGTTGAAGAAAAATTGGTGTCTTCCATTCGGAGTTATCTCATCAGTGTATCATATTGTCCAAACTGGAGCCTCCTATCTGCAGATAGCCATTGCCGTACCCAGTATCTTCTTGGCCTCCTTCTGCGCCTCCGCCTGTTAACTATATGTGCACTTTTAATTCAACCAATATTTGTTCTTGCTGAAGTTAAGCCAGATAAATCAGATCAGCATTAATACGTCCGTTCATGTTTGAAGTTTGGAAGTAAATGAAAATAATTTTTGAAACCCAAGATATATATATCATCGCCAAAATCGTACCAAAAGCGTACTACAAGCGTGATATGATCGGCACCGTCGTAGCGATATCGTCGTACAGTCTTCTAGGTCTCCGTAGCGTCGTAGTGCGAGCTTGAATGTCGTAGCGGCAGCGTAGTATAAACGCAGTAAACGCGGCCGCTGGTCGGCATCGGTCAGCGTAACATCGTAGTAGAAGCGTGTCAGCAGCGCGTTGAACGTGGGAACATCGTAGTACAGTCGTAATGAAGGCCAAAATTTGCCAAATTGCTCAATTTCGACGCCGATCGCCCCCGACCGTCCCGATCAACTACTTTTTCAGATCGTGGCTTGATCGGCATGATCGTCCTAAAGTCGCAGCTCTGTGTGAACGGGTTGTTATAGCTGGTCGTTATATTTTTCCTTTTTGGCTGGGGGGGGGGTATAATTGACATTACGCCGCCTGTCAATCAAACTGGCAGGGGTCACAGAGATAAACCAATCAGCGATCATTATCAAATCCACGCTAAGATGCCTGCGAAGTCCGCCGTTTTCCTTAGACAATGGGAGAAGTAATTTAGATTGAAATTATTTTAATCTTCTGTCAATTTAAACCTTTTTATGGATGTATTAATTAAGTTACCAAATATACTGACATATTGTTAGTTTTTTTATACAAAAAGTCAATAAATTTCTACATATGGAAATAATAAGTACGAAACATTTATCCTGGCTACAACACAATGCATTGAAAAAGGAAAAGGTTTAAACAAATCCACTTTTTTTGTTTCCACTCTATCTAATAATAATCTTATTACATATTACCAGGTCCTAAAATATCCAGAAGATATGACATTTTTTGTTTTATTACGTTTAGCGTCAATAAAAACGCAGTCGTAAAAATGCAAATGTAATGAGTGAATCGATAAAAAATTGGGTGAAATTATCTAACCTGAATATTTCTAAAAAGTTCAATAAATTAACATTAAATATTCAAATAGATCTCCTTAATACCAAACTAATACCAATAACATCATGTCTGGTGTATGTGAAGTTTATTTTAAAGAGAATATGTATAGTGTTTTGTCGTGAATCATATCAATGTATGTTAACAATACATAATCACATATCATAAAATATAGCAAGGTCATGCAATGTTCTGAATCAATTCAAATAATTCATGAACAAATTAATGTACACTGTATTATCTAAACTGAATTTTGCACATATAACCCGAAAAATGATTTTAATTAAATTTTATTTTGTCACTAATATAATTTTACTGTTCTTGTTTCACTACTTTTATTTCAAAATAAAATGATCATAACATAATCATATACTGTTCTTCATATATTCTCCTTATTTGAATTTGTAAGATAAATTATAATGATATTTTGCCAATTTTTTAATTTTCATAAAAGTCAACAAGAAATAACACGATATTTGCAAAACGTTTCATGCATCATACGTGAATGCAGATATTTTTTTATATATTTTTAAAAAAAAATAATACATTTATACATTGAATAAAAGATCTACTATTCAATAACACCATTAAAAGCATCAAAATTTTATATATACAAAAATTATTTCAGGTAAATTCAATGGTTACGTTAGTGGCATAAACGTTTCGCGAATACATCGCTAAGGTTCTTACTGACCGGGTCTTGTGAATCAGTGGGCGGAGCGATCCCTTCTCTGGCGTAATGTCAATTATGCGAGCCTCTAAATTTGTTTGTTTTATTGTAAATATTTTTATTTTAATACAGAGAAGTATAAAAAACAGTAAAGATCGATCAATTCAAAAGACAATGAAACGGCTGTGTTATGTTCAGCGATATAAGAGTTTATAAAGTAGTATATATACGTCAGTCGAGTTCGATTTATTTCATACCTTCCGGGTTTCGAAAACGGTCGTAGTTTCTTTTTGAATAACTTCCTTTCAAAGAATTTGTGATAAAGAGTTCATGCATGCACAATCATGTTACTTCTCTGACATTATATTTGTGCTTACAGAGTTAACTTCAATTACTCTTAAATTGGAATTTAGTTCATTAGTGCAATAAACAGTGGGACTGGACATACTAAATTATGGCCTTTGTAAGTTTTTTTTCTTAATAAGTTGAATGTAGATCTAAATAATGTATATAAATATGTATTCATTTCCGAAAAGAATAAGTTAAACATCGATATATAACATTTTCATTATCACGAGATACATGTATGTATATTAATATAACACTGGGATAGTGCGTCTATTAAGGACGGCTTAGGATTATTCCTGGAATAATAAATCCACAAACTTAAAAGACTGTTGATCACAATTTATTAATAAACTTCTTTGTCAAAGTTACAGTGAGCGAATGTATAACCAGTAAATATATAATACAATGATACAAATTTCAATTTATAGACAATCATGAAATACAACATCATTGCAAATATGGATGATAACTGAAAACTAACATCTTAGATAAAAATAATGGAAATTGCATTTTACTGATGTTAAACAAGAATTGACTTTAATAATTATGGGGAATATTAGATAAGAATATTTTTATGTAGAGAACTCGCTTATGCTGTGAAAGGTAGATGAACCTATTCATACTTATGAACATACAATCATGTTTTACTCGCATTGTTTATGAATTATCAAAACACTTATATACAGTAACATAATGCAAGATGTAAACCATTATCTATTTATACATATAACTCATTTTAATCAATTATAACATATATCTCATTTATATTTTCAACTTCTAGAGATATATAATTATATCAAATTTTTGTCATAAAAAGATTAACAATAATTAATTAGTTTTATTAGAATGATAGCAGAAATCTTTACAACACACTTTGACTAAAAATATGTTTTGTACTTGACATAGAAAAATACATTGAATAACAATAGAAAAAAAATAAACAATGAGAAACTCAACATACCTGGAATAATAAATCCACAAACTTAAAAGACTGTTGAATCACAATTTATTAATAAACTTCTTTGTCAAAGTTACAGTGAGCGAATGTAACTTTGACTGCAAGTACAGTCCTTTTTATGGAAGGCTACCAGGAGAGTTACTCAATCTGCCAAAACAGTCCAAACAATACCGAGAAGGAGTTTTAACAAAAAATGTGTTATTAATAATCTGCTAAGCAAAGCCAAAGGGCTTAATTTGATTTCTGAGCGACAAAATCTTTGAAGTTAGAGGAAATGTCAAAGGTGCTAAAAGCTGAAGTCTGACTAGCTATCAGTAGCAAACAAACAATTTGGCTTCAATGTGTGAAAAATATTTTAGCATGTTTTCTTCAACAAAGATGGTTAAGGATGTTTGTTTTGCTAAGCCGAAATATACTTTGATTAAAATAAATGCAAAATATGTGTAAAATGTTATCTAATTTAGAGTTGAAATGAAAAACGCAAGACAAAGAAATATTACATAAAAACTTATACAAAAATACAAGAACATATGAAAAAGAAATATGACATAAAATTATATAATAATGCATAAAATGTTATCATATTTTCTGCATTATAAAAGTCTCCTATGGTCCGTTAACTTTGGACTCCAAAGTTGAAATGAAACAACAAAAGAACATATATACATGTAAATATACAAGTGATATAACACAAGGAAACATGAACATATTTGTGGCCAAATGCAAAGACTGGTTAGACTCTATAATGTAGCTTCTCTAAAGAGTATCAGAGGTGAAATCAGTTTGAATTCGGTCATTTATTGGCATTAAGAACCCCTTATGTTGAATGTGTACATAAACAAAGAAGGGTTTCTTCAAAATAGAGCGTATTTTGAAGTACTGTTTCAAACTGAGACTGATATTGTTTGGCACCAAGACTGGCATGTTATTACGACAGTCAGTAATGATAAAATTTGGCCAGTCAAAGGTTAACACTTTTTGGTACCATGGTCCATGCAAAGCAAAGTTACAGATATCAGACGGTGCTTTGATTTTGCAATAGGTAGGACATAAAGGCAAATGCATTACAGGCATAATAATGCATGAATCACCAGAAGTTATTTCCAAATGTAACATGGTTTTGTTGTTTGAATATTTCCTGCATGTTAATATGAGCAACACAAAAAGAAAGTGTATTAAACATAATGAGAAAATAGCATGTTCCCATGTTAAGTTTGAAGTAAATATAAAAAAACTGTTGCTTGATTCTGGTTTAGGTGGCGCCTTGTAAATAAAAGATGGTACATTTGAAGTGAACCCTTTTACATAGTTGGCTTTCTGAAGTAACACTAGTGCGACAGAAAGTTTCCTTATTTTACAAAATGACAAATTCGTAATTAATGTAGAAAGCACAGTGACACTCATGGTAACAAAAATTAAAATATCCTTCATATGTGGCCAATCAGATTTTATTTGCATTTAAAGTATCGTTCAGTAGAACAGATGTCTCAGCCCTAATAGTGTTAATTTGAACCACTATATGGTTTATTAATAAACACGTATCATTGTTCCTGTTACATGTTCCAAGTGGGTCTAAACTAAGTGATTGTGGTATTTGCAACTCTAAAGTGTGCAAACAATAGTCATTCGAAAGATGCAGATCTGCAGCCAATTTAAACACAGTTCCATAATTGAGCCTGGACAATGATTTCGCACACGTGGTAGGCCTAACACAACAATTCAGAAGGACAATGGCCCAAAGAAGTAGTTTCATTGCTTTCAGTTTTCCAGTCGGACCTACAATAAACGTAAAAAAAAATGTATGTAGCGTAGCCGGGTTAGGTGGGGATCAGTCACCTGATAGCACTATAAGACAACAAATGTTAATTTGTTATGGTTGGCCTTACTACATAAAAAAAAGATTTTGAAAATTAAAAATTGGTATACCAATTAGACTAGAGAACTGAAGCATCAAGCCACTTAATTGTTCCAGAATTTTCATTGAAAATTGAATGATCCTACTGATATTATTCTGCAACACGTGCTTTGCTACGAGTCATCATACCATGCCTAGACTGCTTACGTTCAGCCTTATGGATGTTATGTTTTTGAATATCCTCAGGATTGCATTTTTCCAGGGGAATCCATTCAGTAGAATCCTTGAATTGGTAATGCTTCCGTCCATCGATGGTTTTCTGTTTTACAATAGAACCTGAATTCAAATGTTTACCACCTTCTTCAGAATTCCCAGAGGGTTTTACTGAATCTTTAACCATTTTGGTTTTTTCAGGAGGTGACTGACCAACACTGGAGTCTTTGGCCCCAGCAGGTTGAGCAGCCTTGGCAAGCTTTTGCCTTACAGGTTCAGGCTTCACATACTTTTTGATGCGTGATGCATTGATCAAGTCTTTCAGAGGAATCTGAGTTTTGCAATCAATCAAGCGATATGTGAAATTTGGTCCGAGTCCATTGATATAGTAAGGACCAATATGCTTATGCATGAGCTTTGGAGAAATTCCTTTTTTATTCTCATGTTTTTCAGAAGGACCCAATCACCTACGATAAAAGTTGGTTCCTTGGCTTTAATATCATGCCGTTTCTTTGACTTTTCCTGGCAATTTTCATATTGGATCCAGCTCTATCTCTTTGACAACTGTTTGTGGGCTTTGATTGTCCGAGTTGCTAGTGTGCTGGCTTGACTGTTGCCTTCGGGGAGGTGTTGCTGGTTCTGATCTGGAGTCTGAAGCACGTGGTTCTATCAGGTCAGTTTTCCTGTAGCCGCCGCAAGTTATATCGGTTTTCTGGGTTCATGTGAGAACGACCACTGTTCCCCACCAATTAATATAACACTGGGATAGTGCGTCTATTAAGGACGGCTTAGGATTATTCCTGGAATAAAAAAATCCACAAACTTAAAAGACTGTTGATCACAATTTATTAATAAACTTCTTTGTCAAAGTTACAGTGAGCGAATGTATCAGTAAATATATAATACAATGATACAAATTTCAATTTAAAGACAATCATGAAATACAACATCATTGCAAATATGGATGATAACTGAAAACTAACATCTTAGATAAAAATAATGGAAATTGCATTTTACTGATGTTAAACAAGAATTGACTTTAATAATTATGGGGAATATTAGATAAGAATTATTTATGTAGAGAACTCGCTTATGCTGTGAAAGGTAGATGAACCTATTCATACTTATGAACATACAATCATGTTTTACTCACATTGTTTATGAATTATCAAACACTTATATACAGTAACATAATGCAAGATGTAAACCATTATCTATTTATACATATAACTCATTTTAATCAATTATAACATATATCTCATTTATATTTTCAACTTCTAGAGATATATAATTATATCAAATTTTTGTCATAAAAAGATTAACAATAATTAATTAGTTTTATTAGAATGATAGCAGAAATCTTTACAACATACTTAGACTAAAAATATGTTTTGTACTTGACATAGAAAAATACATTGAATAACAATAGAAAAAAAAATAAACAATGAGAAACTCAACATACCTGGAATAATAAATCCACAAACTTAAAAGACTGTTGAATCACAATTTATTAATAAACTTCTTTGTCAAAGTTACAGTGAGCGAATGTAACTTTGACTGCAAGTACAGTCCTTTTTATGGAAGGCTACCAGGAGAGTTACTCAATCTGCCAAACAGTCCAAACAATACCGAGAAGGAGTTTTAACAAAAAATGTGTTATTAATAATCTGCTAAGCAAAGCCAAAGGGCTTAATTTGATTTCTGAGCGACAAAATCTTTGAAGTTAGAGGAAATGTCAAAGGTGCTAAAAGCTGAAGTCTGACTAGCTATCAGTAGCAAACAAACAATTTGGCTTCAATGTGTGAAAAATATTTTAGCATGTTTTCTTCAACAAAGATGGTTAAGGATGTTTGTTTTGCTAAGCCGAAATATACTTTGATTAAAATAAATGCAAAATATGTGTAAAATGTTATCTAATTTAGAGTTGAAATGAAAAACGCAAGACAAAGAAATATTACATAAAAACTTATACAAAAATACAAGAACATATGAAAAAGAAATATGACATAAAATTATATAATAATGCATAAAATGTTATCATTATTTTCTGCATTATAAAAATATTACAAATCTGACTAAAACTTGTTTTGCAAAGCTGACCTCAAAACCGAAAGCGCATAACGTAATGTAAAGTGAACGGAAATCGAAAGTAGAAAATCCACAGGCTTTTGCGGCTACTTTGTAGTAAAATTATCTCAAATAATTCCCAGTTGATCATCAAGAAAAAAAACGCCGACAACAATAACAAATTACGATAAGAAAAGAAGAAAATACACCACAAATAAAAACGAACGACACAAAATATGATAAACAAGATCAACAAGAAAGGCGGCGTTCAAACGACAAAAACATAAAAATAAATAAAAATGCACTAAAAACAGCCCGCTACACCCATTTTTGTAAAACAATCCTATGTTGATTATCAAATACAAATAACAATTTGGCTATTATCATGCACCGATGATCAATATCTAGCCCATACAAGATTAATGAATTTAACTTTGGCATTTTTACTTCCTGTTACTACTTATCAACAAATCAAAGAAGCTGAATGCCGCGATTAACTTATGATTTCAATACTAATGTATCTTTTACAATTACAATGTACATTAATTAGATCTATATTTCACAGAAAATAAATGTTAAACCAGTAAATAGTTCACCGTATTTAATTTGTTAGAAAAAGTTACGTTTTCTTTTTCTCTGTTTACAGTTTTAATTCATTATTAATATATTTATTGTAGATCCGAGCAGGTATTCGGGTTATTCAAGGACCGGATTGGCAAAGTAAAAAACAAGATGGTGGACTAGGACATGCCGGTTAGTTATTTTAAAGATATCTGTCATGGTTTGAGCTTATACGATAGTATTTGACGGTCATGCACATTTAATCTGACGGTCTCACATGTATACGTGTATGAATAATATTTATTTACAGTCACCATGGGCAACTTAATTTAAAACTTTAATTTCAATGTAAAAATACATCTGTTTTAAAATTTCAAAAGGAAGATTTGTTATTGATCTGAGAAGCTTTATCTTCCAAACCACGTAGGTCACCAGTAACTTTATCTTTCAATCCACGTAGATCACGAGTTACTATATCTTCCAAAACACGTGTATGATCACCTGTAACTATATCTTCTAAACCACGAAGATCATCTGTAACTTTATCTTGCAAACCACATGGATCACCTGTAACTATATATATCTTCCAAACCACGTGGACCACCTGTAACTATATCTTACAAAATACCTGGACCACCTGTAACTATATCTTACAAAATACGTGGACCACCTGAAATTATATCTTACAACCCAGGTGGATCACTTGTAACATTATGTTACAACCCACGTGGATCACTTGAGACTATATCTTCCAAACCATGTGGACCACCTGTAGCTATATCTTCCAAACCACGTGGATCACCTGTAATTATACCTTCCAAACCACGTGGATCACCTGTAACTATATCTTCAAAAACACGTGGATCACCTGTAACAGCGTATATCTTTTAAAACACGTGTATCTCCTGTAACAGTTTCTTTCAAACCACGTGTATCACCTGTAACTATATCTTCCAAACCACGTGGACCACCTGTAACTATATCTTACAACCCACGTGGATAACTTGTAACTATATCTTCCAAACCTCGTGGACCACCAGTAACTATATCTTCCAAACCACGTGGATCACCTGTAATTATATCTTCCAAACCACGTGGATCCCTGTAACTATATTTTCCAAACCGTGTAGATCACCTGTAACTGTATCTTCAAAAAACACGTGGATCACCTGTAACAGCGTATATCTTTAAAACACGTGTATCTCCTGTAACTGTTTCTTTCAAACCACGTGGATCACCTGTAACTATATCTTCCAAAACACGTGTATCACCTGTAACTGTATCTTGATGATGGTGATTTAGCCCGGTCTGATTTTCTAAAAAGACCCTCTTTTAAGAGTTGAACAATATTTTTAGAACGAGCAGGCTGTCAAATTGTTTTACATATTTCCGATACGCTAAATCCATTTTTGTCCTACCTCGGCAGACCTTTAAAAGTCCAAATAAAAATGGACACCATTAACCTTCATTTTTTACCTTTACTTTTCATTATACTTGCTCTGAGCTTATTATAAGTCAGTTTATACACATTCATTTTGAAAATGCATATATGCACATTAGAAATTAGTGCTAGTTGATAAAATATTATTTACACATTGATTGATATGGCAGCCATCATTGATTTCCAAATATCAACGACCAAATGAAAGGTATTAAAAGTTATACACGAGTTCTACAATCATAGAAATGATCCTTTCATTTTGTCTCGTTTATATGTTACTGCACATAAAACATGCCTTTTTTTGTCCCCCGCCTTTTCGAAGAAAAAAGGGGTATGTAGAAATAGGCTCCGTCCGTCCTTTCGTCTGTCCGTCTGGAAGCCCGTCATACGTTCGTGTCCGGTCCATAACTTTGTCATTTATCAAAGGAATTTGAAATAACATTGCACAAATGTTTTTTTATAATAAGACGATGTGTCATGCGCAACAACCAGACTCCTACCTCCAGGGTCAAGGTCGCACTTGCTCATTTAAGGTCAACATTGTCTATTTGAGGGTATATGTCGTGTCCGGTCCATAACTTTTTGTATCTTTGAAGGGATTTTGTAAATACTTGCTACAATTGTTTACCTACCTCCAAGGTCAAGGTCACACTTGGTGGTCAAAGATTTACATAGTCTGTTATAGGGTATATTTGTTGTCCGGTCCACAACTTTCATAGATCAAAGGATTTTAAAAATACTTGGTACAAATATTCACTTTAATAAGACAATGTGTCATGCGCAACACCTGCATCTCTTCCTCCAAGGCCAAGGTCACACTTAGAGGTCAACATTTATCATAGTCTGTTATAGGGTATATTTTGTGTCCGATCTAGAACTTCTTCATATTTCAAGGGATTTTGGCACAAATAGTCAGAATGATAAGGTGATATGTCATGCATAACATCTGTGTCCGTACCTACAAGGTCAAGGTCACACTTAGAGGTCAAATATTTACATTGTTATAGGATATATTTTGTGTCCAGTGCATAACCTTTTCATAGATTAAGGGATTTTAAAATACTTTGCACAAAATTTGGGTCCCTACTGCCAAGGTCACACTTAGAGGTCAAGGATTAACAAATAGAGAAAGCAAGAATCCCTAAAGAAAGTCCAACACAACATAATTGAAAATGTTGCAGGCTCGTTTTGATTGAGCCTGAAAAGTCTGTTATAGGGTATATTTTGTGTCCGATCTAGAACTTCGTCATAGTTCAAGGGATTTTGAAAATACATGGCACAAATAGCTACAATAATAAGACAACACCTGCACCCCTACCTTCGAGGCCAAGCTTACACTTAGGGATAGATTTTTAAAATCTGCGTTTCATTTTATTTCTTAAATAAATTTATTGTTGCATTTGCAGATCTAGCATTGGTCATAATTTTGGACTGAAAGTCATGAGATCCATACCTCAATCTTTTGAAATAGCACAATCTTATGCTTCATATAAAACTTCCCTGAGGCTGGGGACGTTGGTAACTGTTACAAATTCTTGTTCAGAATAGAAACTCCATTTTCATGTACATGTAGTTTCAATAAATGCACAATATAAATCAAAAAGATTATTCAGCTCACGTAACAGTATCAGGTTACAAAAATATATATAAAAAATGTGTGCACGGCAATTTCACCCCTGATATTTTTCATAGAGAGCATTTGGAACCTCAATTGCTACAATTTACTTTTCAAGGAACCATTATCTATGTACCTAAGGAAGGGTCATCAGACGACAAAGTGACCGTGATATGGGACAACGGACGAGAACTCCGTTATAGAGCGGGAAATGATGGAAAATATGACCTTAGAGTGCTAGATAACGCTCCAATTGGTAAGATATTGATATTGTTTTTCTTATTGTAAATCACAGTATAAAAGTGTGTCATTCTACAGTCCTATTTCCATAACCGAATTATATCTCATTCTTATTGTATGATTTTGTAATAATCTAGAGCTCCATATTTTATCTAGATCTATGTCAACTTTATGGCGCTTTAAAATCACACTCTTACGACTCTGTGAAAATGGTATTGCACGGCCGTGAATATTT